>NC_026006.2:1131850-1226665 GCF_000442705.2 Elaeis guineensis
TCACTTAGAGATGTACTTAATCATTGTGCTTTTGTATCTCAACTTGAACCTAAAACTTTTGAAGAAATGAAAATGATCATAACTGGATTAATGCTATGCAAGAAGAACCCAGTCAATTTGAAAGAAATAATGTTTGGACCTTAGTGAAAAGACCTAAAGATTATTCAATAATTGGCACAAAATGGGTCTTTAGAAACAAGTTAGATGAGTATGGAAATGTAATTAGAAATAAAGCAAGACTGGTTGCTAAAGGATATAATCAAGAAGAAGGAATTGATTTTGATGAAACCTTTGCACCTGTTGCTAGATTAAAAGCCATTAGACTTCTACTTGCTTATGCTTGCTTTATGAAATTCAAACTATTTCAAATGGATGTTAAAAGTGCATTTTTAAATGGATATATTTCTGAAGAAGTATATGTAGAACAACCCCCTGGATTTGAAAATCATGCTTTTCCCAATCATGTCTTTAGATTAAATAAAGCTTTATATGGTCTAAAACAAGCACCTAGAGCATGGTATGAAAGGCTAAGCAATTTTTTACTAAATAATGGTTTCTCAAGAGGCAATGTAGATACAACCCTATTTATTAGAAGAAACCAAAATGATATGCTAATTATATAAATTTATGTTGATGACATAATTTTTGGGTCTACTAATGAATCCCTTTGTCAAGACTTTGCTAAGCTTATGCAGGGAGAGTTCGAGATGAGCATGATGGGAGAACTCACTTTCTTTCTCGGACTCCAAATCAAACAATCAAAAGAGGGAATCTCCATCACCCAAAGCAAGTACACCAAGGAACTACTCAAAAGATTTGGAATGGAGAACTGCAAACCTATTGGCACACCAATGAGTCCCTCAAGTAAGCTTGACAAGGATGATGAAGGTAAAAGCGTAGACTTAAAATACTACAGAGGTATGATTGGCTCATTATTATATCTAACTACAAGTAGGCCTGATATCATGTTTAGTGTTTGCTTATGTGCAAGATATCAATCTAATCCTAAGGAATCTCATTTGAATGCTGTTAAAAGAATCCTTAGATACTTAAATGGTACACAAACTATAGGGTTATGGTACTCTAAGGACTCACAAATTAATTTGTTAGGATATTCTGATGCTGATTTTGCTGGATGTAAATTAGATAGAAAAAGCACAAGTGGAACTTGCCAATTTCTTGGAGTTAACCTAATCTCATGGTTTAGCAAGAAACAAAATTCGGTGGCACTGTCTACGGCTGAGGCCGAATACATTGCAGCCGGAAGTTGTTGTGCTCAAATCTTGTGGATTAAGCAACAACTCGAAGATTTTGGAATCAAACTTAATGAAACTCCAATAAAATGTGACAATACAAGTGCCATAAATCTATCTAAAAATCCAATACAACACTCAAGATCCAAACATATTGAAATAAGACATCATTTTATAAGAGAACATGTTCAAAACAAAAATATAATTCTTGAATATGTTTGCACTGAAAATCAATTAGCCGATATCTTTACAAAGGCCCTTAGTGAGGATAGATTCTGTGAAATTAGGAGAAATCTAGGAATTCTAGATCCATTTGCCTAAACTTCTCTTAATTAATATCAAATATTCTTTGAGCTCAATTTTCAACATCTATCCTGGTCCCAAAAGCTCAGGTTTATCTCTCTAAAAACTTATCATTGAGCAAAATTCCTTCTCCCAAAATTTCAAATTTTTTTGGAATTTATTTGCATTTTTTCTGAATTTCTGAACTTCATGAGTCGACCCCCATGAGTCGACTCAAAGGCAAACTTGTAATCCCACCAACTTCCATCGGATTCATTGTTTTTAAAACGGGAAACCTTGTTTATGAGATGACTCATCTTCTCGTCGTCTTCCTTCCGAAAGCCATCCTCTCCAAACTTTTGTTTTGCTCCAAATCCAAGGATCAATTTCGAGGCAATTCTCCCTCCTCCTCTCCACCAAAAATCGCCTCCTTGAAAAGGATTTTTTTTGTGCTTTCTCGCAGTGATAGGCGCGGGTGAAACGTGCCCTAGAACTTCACCGTTCATTCAAAATCCACTTCTTTTCTCCACCAAAATTCTTCTTTACTCTTTTGTGATCCCTCCTCCACTGAATTCAAGTCTTCTTGTCTGCTACTTTATTGGATATGGCTCCAAAGATGAAACTTCCCCAAAGAAGAAAATCAATCCGTGAGCCTGAGAAAATTGTCCGAAAGAAAAGGCATGCTCAGTCTTCCAGTGTTCCCAATCCAGTTTCAGTACCTGCTCAAGGTCCCTCTCAATCCTCCATAAGCCCCAGTGTAAATCTTCTTTCTGATAGAAAAGTAGAAACCGGGAAAAATATAGATTTTCGGTTCTTTGAGAAAGAAGGCTTTACTTTTGCTACCAAGATCAAAAATCAAGGATGGGAACTTTATTGCTCTCTTAAGGAAGTCACCTATGTTGATCTAGTCAGAGAGTTCTACCAGAACCTAAATTATGGAAGCGGGTCGGTGACTTCAACTGTAAAGGGGATTGACATCTGTTTGGATTCTAGGATATTGGGAGAGATACTTCAGTTGCCTAGTGAAGGATACTCATATATGGAACTCCCAATTAAAGAAGAAGGGATCAGAATTATCTTAGGAGAAAATTTTTCAGAAAATTTAAACAAATAGGAAGCAAAGCTACTGTCCATTGAGATGAGGGTCCTGCATCAGATTGTGACAAAACTATTCTTTCCTAGGAGTGGTAGACATGACTTACTATCTGGCAGAGATGTATGTGTCATGTTTCATATCATCACTCAGACCCCCCTAAACCTCCCTGCACTTATGATAGAGGCCATGAGAGAAACTTTGAACAGATCCAAGGCACACTTGCCTTATGGTATGGCCCTTACTAGAGTATTTAGGAGGTTTGGAGTTAGCTGTGAGGGGGAGACACCTACCAAGCTCTCACATGTGGACACTTTCAACCAACACAGCCTGCACCGAATGGGAATTACAAAGACGGTTGGTGGTTGGATCAAGGGCTCTGAAGAAAGAGCTGAGGAGAGAGCTGAGGAAAGAGCTGAAGACAGAACTGAAGGCAGAGTAGAAGAAGAAGGTCCATCTTCTCCTGTACATGATTTCAGGGCAGCTTCACCAGATACCCAGTTCATTCTTGATACTGAGGCTGGCCCTTCTGAGTTTACTAGGATGCCCACACCAGTGTATCAGCCAGAGAGCAGAGCACCTCCATCAGAGTTCAGACTGGCTGATGATCAGATCGAGCATATATCTCAGCGTGTGGCTTCTTTGTTGTCTAGCCAGTGGAGTAGTACTTTTTTTGCACCTGGAGCTACTTCTTCTGATCAGACCATTACTCCCCACATCTCCACTGTATTTTAGATGATTTCAGATCAGTCCGTCAGGATACAGCAGCTTGAGGATACAGTCTGGAGACTTACTGGCAGAGTTCTTGACTTGCAGGGGCAAGTCCTTGCATTGGCCCATCCCCAGCCACAGGAGTCTACTATTGAGGTCACAGACCTCACTGCAGAGGCTGGAAGGCTCAGAGGAGCATTAGAAGGTGGATATGAGCTACTGAGGAAAGAGATCAGAGGATCGAGTGAGCATGCTACCACCCAGTTCACTGCTCTACTTCAATCTGTTTCCAGGGCACTGAACGTACTTGATTCTATCAGACTCACCCTTTCTGTTCAGTCCCTAGCATCTCAGCGTTCTCAGCCACCCAGTTCATCTCGTTCTCCTGCTCGTGCCAGCACTTCCACTCGTGGCAGAGGCAGACGGGGTAGAGGACGAACTTCTGATCCATCATCTTCTCATACCATATCTGATGACTCCGATCCATGATTTGTCTTGATCATTGACTTATCTTGATCTTTACTAGGTTCTAGGAGTTAGTATCTTGTTCTAGGATCTATACCTTGGGGCCATGTATTGACATTTAGCTGGTTGAATTTTATGTATTGAAACAATTATAATATTAATGAAATCATCTTTTACCTATATTTCTACCTCTTTGTAATGATTATATTTTGGTTATATTTCAATCTCTGATACATCTATTGAAATATTATCTTCTCCTTGTTGTTGTTTGCTGTTGATAATTGCTATATTAAGGGGGAGCAAACATTTGTGAAAAACTCTAAAGAGGAGGAAATTAAAGAATATTTCAGAAAAAGAAAAGGAAAAGTTAACTATGTTTGATGATGTCAAAAAAGGGGAGAAATTAAAATTAAACAAAAATTGAAATTAGACAAAAAGCAAAACCCTAAATTATGAGAAAAAGGGGGAGAAATTAAATTAAAACAAATATTGAAGAAAATATTGAAGAAATTAAACAAATATTGGAGAAATTAGACAAAAACAAGGATTGAAAGATTAAACAAAACTTTGAGAAATTTTGGTATCAAAATTTGGTATCAGACAGAACTTTAACAAAAAGTTATCCATCAAAAGCAAAATCATGAGTACAATGCAAATAAGTATTTTTTTTATATATATAAGCTCTGATATTCAAACTTGCTTTTGAAATTTTACTCACCTTGATACATCAATAAGAAATTTGTTTTACTCTGATACATCCTACAATTTCTTTCAACTTGATCTGATACATGATAACATTTGATCCGATACAGTGTGAAGGTTTCTCTAATATATTATAATATTTGCTCTGATACTGTATGAAATTTTCTCTGATACATTAAAAATTTTCTTGCTCTGATACATTATAAAATCTTTTCTGATATCATTGTAAAAATTATTTTTGCTCTGATACATAGAAAAAGTTATTTATCTTCTCTTGCTCTGATATATCTTGAACTCAAAATAATCTAATACCCTTTTCAAATCTTTAAGAAAATGGACAAACTATTTTTGCATTTATATTACATGCCAAAAGAATCATACTCTTTTCAAGCATATACACCTATAATGGATTCTTTTGAAATTAATGCATTAACATAAATATTTTTGTTCATATGTTTTGTCATCATCAAAAAGGGGGAGATTGTTGCTCCTAGATTGATTTTGATGATTACAAAGCAGATTGAAGGGATACAAAATTTTAAAATGAAAAAGTCCTTATGCTCTTCAAGGGCAAAATCATAATTTCACTAAAATCCTGATTTGATAGTACCATTTGGTAGAACAAATGATTTGAAATCTATTGGTGAAAATTTCATTGTGTTTGGACTTATATTTTTGAAGTTATGAAGGTTTGAAGTGCATGAGTCGACTCATGAGTCAACTCATGGCACTGTGAGCTGATTGGCACGCAAAAATTCTCCTTGGCACGCTAGTTTTCTGGCTTGGCACGACCTGTGAGTCGACTCATGAGTCGACCCACAAGGCATGAGTCGACTCATGAGTCGACCCCTGCTAATTTGAGCCAAGAAATTCCAGAAAAGCATTCTCTGGTTTTTGCAACAGAGGTCGACTCATGAGTCGACCCCTGAAGCATGAGTCGACTCATGAGTCGACCCCTGCGACGGGAAATGTCAGCAACGGCTATTTTTTTGCCCGTTTTAATTGCCATTTATGCTTCCTAAAAATCCTCTAACGGCTCTTTATCTGCCTAAATTGTTTTCTCTTGCTTCTAATGCTACAAAATGCTTAATTTGATGAAAGAAATTGCAGATTAAATAGCGGATCAAACGTGAAATCAAAAGTGAAGAAAAAGAGAGGAAAAAGAGAAGAACAGAAGAGAGGATCCGAAATTTGCAAGAAAAAGCCTGAGATCAACGAAATATCTATAGAGAAAAAGAGAGAGGATCCACAATATACCAGAGAGATTGTGAAAGAGAATTCAAAGCTTTCAAGAGATCTTCAATCAACAATCAACCTCTTCTCAAGCGTTCAAGCATTCATCCACTTTGAGTAATTCTGAAAAAGGGGTTCTTCATTTGAGTAAAGCTTTTATTGTTATATTTGCTCATTTAAGGAGCTGTTATTGTATTCATCTGTGCTCTAAATATTCTTACTCTTTGTGAGTTTTTGCTCTTGTTTTTGGAGGATTTCCAAAACAAGGAAAGGTTGATCCGAACCTGAAATCGGAGTGTTTTAGGTTTGCTTGTACCCGGAAAATAAGTGTTCTAGCTTGGGATAGCTAGGGTCGGAGTTTCCGACGTCTTGTATTCTAGCTTGGGATAGCTAGTGTCGGAGTTTCCGACGTTTTGTATTCGGGTTGAATACAAAGGATAGTGGATTAAAATTCCCAAGTGGGATCTTGGGGAGTGGATGTAGGTGCAAGGTTAGCACCGAACCACTATAAATCCTTGTGTTTGTGGTGTGCTTTATCGCTTTATCTTATTTCTTTATTATATCCTTGTAATACTACTTTAGGTAATTAATATTGATTTAAAGCCATTGTTTTGTTCTTCATAAGTTATTTGTTGGGTTTAAAATTTTTAGAAACCCAATTCACCCCCCCTCTTGGGTTGCATAGCTGGGCAACAGAAGCCTTTGATCAAAGTAGAATAAAAATTAGAAAGAGTTTTTAATATTTTATTAATTGAATCATCATATAAGATTGAGAGAAATATGAGTATGATATTAGATTGGACATCATTCTATATCTGGAGTCATATTCGGGGTGCAGAGAGATCGTAGGATCAAATTGCACGATAATTTTCCACTGAAAGATATTTTTGATATTTTTATTAAAATTTTATATCTTTTAGATAGACATGATATATTGTTAGATGTTAATCTTGTCTTGTAGGTTTGATCGAATTGAAGAGTTTAATTCAATCGTCAATTAGAAAGAGTTCTAATTGTTGAAATCGGGTTAGTTTGATTGAATCTAGATCGGTTAGATTAAATTCTAATCAAATAAAATCAACTTGTACTCGGATCCATTGATAGTTAGATGTGGAATCCAATGGGTCACACACAAAGAGAATTGATCAGGGGTCTAATTGGATTAGATCATATTTGCAAAATTGACATGCTAGCACATGTTGCAAAAACTAGCTCCCTGTTTTGAATCGGGTTCAAAATTAATTTTAGATTAGGCTAATTAAGGTTAAATTAATTCAAACCAATTTTAGATTTGAGTTGGGTCAGCCATTAGATATATGAACTAAAAAATTTGGAGCCAGAAAACCAAGTCTCCATGAGTCAAGAATTTTTCTTGTGCGTGGGTGCAGTTTTTGTGTGCAAAAACAGCTTTCACATCCCATGAGATGGGATGCCTCATCCTCTAGCTTGTCCAATGTTTCATGATGAAATAAATTTTTAGTGATTTCTAACTTAATATTGAGCATAAATAATTTTTTATAAGTTAAAATTCCTTCTATTTTAAACATGGAAATTCATCAAATTTGGAAATCTTGTCAGTCTGATCCATGCGCTTGACCAAAAATCCAACTTGTGAAGGACTCTAACCCATTTGTCATGCCACTTCTTAATCTAAGATTTTTTCATGCCATTCTAATGTTAGTGCCTTCATTTTTGACCATTGGATGGATAAAATTGCATTGATGGGTGGTGGAGAAAAATTATGCCATAGGAAGCTGTGCGATGCATCAAAGAATCATCGAGAAAAATGTTTCGAAGAGTCATTCTACGCGAAGCATCTCTTGGATTTTTTCTCGATAGTTGCTATGTGTCAAAATCTTTTAGATGGGCATGAGAATTCATCAAGAGGTGTGAGATTTTCTGATGGATGTGAGATGGCGCATGGAAGGGGCGCGAATAATTTTTGAAGGCAACCCGTCGCTAAGTATTTAAGGGTGGTGTGCCGGGGGATTGGATTCATTCAGATTTTCAATTCCTCCTTTCTTTCTAATATCCTCTCCCTATTATCCAATTAGTCCCTTCCTTCTCTTTTTAGAACAAGTCCAAAAATAGTAAGGACAAGTTCAATTTTAGGATAAGAGTCTAGGAAGAGAATTAAGGAAGACAAGGAGAGAAGAAAGGTAGGGATAGGAAGGCTAGGAGAAGAGGAAGAGGGTCTTGAGGTCCTGGTATCCAAGAAAATTCTCAGAGTGAGAATTTTGGAGGAAAAATCATCTCAAAGAGTTGGTGTCCTGATCATAGCCCTGTGTGGATCACTATTGGAGGGCAAACAATTGGACGCCTGGTAGAGGTTCTGCCAAAATTTGAAGTAAGCATTACAGGTATTCTTTTATAGCTTGAATTTAATTTTAAATTTCTATTATATATGATTGTTAATCATCAAGAAGATGCTGGTTTAAGAGTTTTATATTTAAGATTTTTTAATTTAAATTTTGAAATTCATTATGCTTCCACTGTGCATGCCCACCCTAAAACCCTACAATGGGTATAAGTGTTCCTCCGTTCTGAGATGACCATGATGACTTGCAAGCAACTCACTGTACTTTGGTGTCTGACTATTTAAATTTTTAATTTAGTGATAAAAGATTTTTGGATGCAGTTAGGTACTTGTCAAATCGATGCATGGTCAAGACGGGATTGATCCCTCTGAATAAGTAGGAGTTAATGCATCAGTATATTTTAATTTAGTAAAATCTTGGTTAGAATAATTTATTTGTTGAATTTAAAAGATTGAAATACAATGTGATTGACTATTCCAAGATTGATAGTTAAATCTTAGGTCACCTTAAGCATTAGGATCAAAGGGATGAATTATACAGTAACCATACGTCAGTAGGTTCTTGAATATCGCTTTACAATCATTCGGTCTATCCGAACACTGGATCCCATTGCTAGATAGTTACATTGATTAGTTTAAAAAATTATTTCTGTGTTACCAGCTTAGGTTCAAACATATGGGGTCACACTCAAAAGAAGTTACTGTTTGATCATGTGGCTAATTGACGATTGAGAACCATTCTAGGTTGTAATCATCAATTCGATTGATGGTTAGCCTTATACAAAAGTTGTAGTAAATTAATTCACTAAAGATTAGTGAATTATAAGAAGATTGATGAGTAATTAGATTGCTAATTAGCTCAATTAAATTGAGCAATATGATTTGATTCAAAATTAATTGAATTGGATTCAATTTGGTTTAACTTGATTAGGTTATGAGATGACTTAATTATCAAGGGTGAATGGTTCCTGATTTGATCAGGACTTGGGCTTAATTAAATTCTAATTTGATTAGAATTTAATCATATTTGGAACCTAATTAGATTGGGTTCAGATTGATCTAATTGGTTTAACCTAACTTGATTAGGTTAGAGACTTAATTGGATAAACATTAAAGAGTCCAAACCAACTTGGACTCCTCCTCACCCTTGCCGACCACTCTTCCCTTGCGCACACCCTAACCTCAATACAAATTTTGATTTGCATGAGGAAACTCCATGCCTAAGAAGCTTTGTCATCCACTCTTGATAGGGATCAAGAGTTTGGATCAATTGGTTGATCCAATCAAATTCAAATCTGATTTGAATTCAAGCTTAGATGAGAAACTTATCTCATCCAAACACCCCATCACCCACATCTATATAAAGCCCTGATTTTCATGTGCCAAAAAAAAGTGGAGATCCCTTGAGGCATGTTCTAGGGTTTCGGTCATGAGATCTTGGGGTGGGCAGCCTATCATTGGCGTGTGAGCATAGAAGAGAACTTTTTTCTCTTGGGTGAGCTTCATAAAAATCTGTTCTAGGGTTTTTGGATGAGGAAAAGCCATAAGAGAGGAGAATTCTTTCTATATGTTCCCATCAACTATCCCTCCTTGTTCTTCCTATGGTTTTAGAGGAGTCCGAAAGATCCATAGGAGGAGAAGAACAGCCATCTATAAGTTTCTACACCAGCTAGCACTCCCGTAGAAGCTGATCAGTGTGGTGCTTCGAGTGGATCACCTGTAAAGGTCAGATATCCTGTGTGGCTACAAGTAACTAGTAAAACCATGATTTTTAGACGTGGAGATTTGCTATCCATGCTGAGGTATCGAGTTCTGAACTCATACTTGATATACATAGGATGTATAGTGTAGATATGATCTGTAGATGCTTGTTTTGATGTGATCATGCATGTTGATTTTATTTTTCAGATCGTATACATGCATCATAACATGTTATAGATCCTAGAGTAGACGTTAGATTAGATCTTAAGCATGTAGTATAGATTAAATTATTTAATTTAATTTTTTATTACATAAAAATTTTTAAAATACATGTTATGTGCCTGTTGGTATTCCAACAAGGGGGTACCACATCAATTGACTCACTAATGGGTTCAGGTTTCTGGACTCGATGCTCTTCAGAGACTTTCTCTTCAACTTCAATCTTCCTCCCATAGATTTCTTAGGGTATCCTACAAAATGAGTCCTAAGTGACCTAGCCTCTAACTTGTTCGCCTGCTATCGCTTGACATGAGCCGAATATCCCTAAATCTTGAGATAATCCAGACTCGATTTCTTACCATGCCATAACTTGTATGGTGTGGTAGGAATGGATTTAGAAGAAATTCTCTTTAAAAGGTGAATGAATAGTAGAAAGTAACGCATGCCCTCATAGAAAAATTGAAAGATATGTGAAGCTCATCATGAACCAAATCATATCCAATAGGAGCCAATTCTTCTTTTCGGATACCCCATTGAGCTGAGGCATCTCTGGAGGTGTCCACTGTGAGACTATGCTATTATCCTTAAGATAGATCTAAAATTTTTCACTAAGATATTCACCTCCTCGATCTAATCGAAGAACCTTTATGGGTTTACTAGTTTGTTTCTTTACTTCATATCTGAACTTTTTAAACTTTTCAAAAGCCTTAGATTTATGGTGTATCAAATACACAAACCCATATCATGAGTAATCATCAGTAAAGATTATGAAGTAGATATAGTCACCTTTGGCCTGTACATCGAATAAACCACACACGTCAGTGTGCACCAAGATTAATATTTCAATAGTCCTTTTCTCTTATCCTACAAAGGGTAGCTTAGCCATCTTTTCTTAAAGATAGGACTCATAAATTGGATAAGACTCGAAAGTTAATGGCCCCAGAAGACCATTTTTCTCCAATTTGTTAAGTCTGTCCTCTCCAATATGGTCTAACCTAAGATGCTATAGATACTTTTGTTTAACCCTATCTCTAAATCTCTTAGACCTCACGACAGTCACAATTTGCTCGTTAACATTAATACTCACATCCACATGCAAATAATAAAAACTATTTATCAAATATGCACATGCAATAATTTTATTTTCAAAATAAATTGAACATTGGTCTTTATTAATCCTCTGCCAGCACAGAAATAGAAATCAAATTATTACTAGCTATAGGTATAAAATAATAATTTTTTAAAAACAAACTAATTCCTAATGGTAGCTTCAAAGAGTAGGTCCCGACAGCAATAGTAGTGACTTTTGTCCCATTGCCGACTCGAAGAGTAATCTTACCTTCTCTCAATCCTCTAACTTCCTCTGACCCTGCGTAAAAGTGCACAAATAAATACTCGAATCAGAATCTAAAATCTAATTAGAAGAAAAAAAAATCGTTAGATTAGTTTTAATAATGAGTAATTCAGATGTACCTTTAGAAGGTGCATCCTTCTTATTTTTCACTATCGCCAAGTATGCAAAATAATTTTTTCTCCATTGGCCTTCGACATTGCAGTGGAAATATTTTTCTTTACCGTTGGCCTTCTTTAGAGCTTTCTTTTTCTTCCCGCTCTCGGCCTTTTGCTTCTTCGCAGGCCTTTTGTTCTTCTTCTTTCTAGTAAACTTTCTCTTAGAAGAAGCCTGCTCCACAATAAGAACCATTCTCCTTGAACCTTTCAAGGTGCCCTCAGCTACCACCAACATATTAAACAACTCGGACAAAGTGCTATCAATCTTATTCATATGGTAGTTCATGATGAACTATCCATATGAATCAAGAAGGGACTG
The DNA here is from genome assembly GCF_000442705.2 of Elaeis guineensis. NCBI lineage: Eukaryota > Viridiplantae > Streptophyta > Magnoliopsida > Arecales > Arecaceae > Elaeis > Elaeis guineensis. The sequence continues at coordinate 1,143,655 of NC_026006.2, forward strand.
CATGATCAGATTATTGGAATGTGTAGGCAATTTCATGCATGTATTTCAAAATTTTTTCGAAAAAATTACAGTAGAAGACCATTAGATTTGTTGGGTATAAAATATCCCCCCAGCCGAAGTTTATACCAGGAGTGACCCTCCCAGGACTCTGCCGGCGTCCGACCTTGGGCGACATCTTTTCGAAACTCTCCGACGGTCGAGCTTCCGCAATATTCCCAAGGTCCCCCGACGGACGAACTCCTGCCGCATCTCCCGGACTTCTCTAGCGATAAGCTTCTTCGGCTGTCCATCAGGCTGCTCCAAGTGCTCTCTGGATTCTACCATCGGCCGATCTCCTACAAGGGTCAACCGTTCTTCGGACCCCTTCCAGATCTTTTCCGACAGGATTCGATCGACTCCAATCCGAATTTCTTCCAGAACTACGTCAGTTTGCCAGTGGCCGAACTTTCCCAATAGCAGATCTCCACGACGGATGGGCTCCATCCAAGTTTCTACGACGGTTGACCGCCTTCTGGGTTTCATCCGGGCTCCTACCGGAGCCGGACTTCTTCCCCAAACTCCTACTGCAGGTAGACTTCGTTCGAGCTCCTACGGGAGTCGGACTTCAGCCCTGAGCTCCCATTGCAGGTAGACCTCATCCGAATTCTTACAAGGGCTGGACTCCGAGCCCCCACCACAAGTGATCTACACCGAGCTTCTGCTACAAGCGATCTACACCGAGCTTCTGCTACAAGCGATCTACTCCGAGCTACTACACTAAGCGGTTTACTTCAAATTTGTACTACGAACGGTCCACGCCGGATTTCTACTGTAAGCCTCCATCCGAGATTCCCTTGTGAATGAATTCCTTTCGGACTTCTATTGCAGGCAGACTTCGGCCGAGCTTCCTCAACAAATGATCCCCATCCCGACTTCTACGGGAACCAGACTCCGACCGAACTTCTATAGCGAGCAGATTCTAGATGAACTCCTACGACGCACGGGCTCCAGCAGCTGAACCCCTCTAGCGGGTGAACCTCTCTAGCATCATCCGACATCTACTGTCGGTCGACCTTCTATTAGATTCTGCATGAAACTGAACTTCATCCACAGAAAGTCCCTGACCGAGCTTCTACAGTAGATGACCTTTGCCTGCAGTACTAGCACCCAAGGCACCCAGCGGTAGAAAGCTTGCTAGCAACATCCGAGCTCCTCTCAGATGGAGAGCTACCCCTCTCCACTAGACACCCCAACCGAGCTTCGGCCGACAGGCTTGGACTCCCTGGCAGGCCACAGTAATGGCCGCAACTCTGCTCCACTTCCTATAACGGATCCCACGCGGCTCCATCATGCTCTGGCAAGTCACGACAATGGACATCACTCCACTCTCCACAATAGGCTCCACGTGGCAGGCCACGGCGATGGCCACGACTCCACTCCACTACTCTCTGTAACAAACTCCTCATGGCCCTGAATGGCCCACCACCAGGCGGTTACGGACGTCGCTGTCAATCTGTTACGCCCTTCGTCTATAAAAAGGGACCCCCAGATATGTTATTCTCTAAGCTCTAATCTCTATCTAAAAACTCTACTAAAATTTTCGTTCGAGCACTCCATTCTTGTTGAGGCAGAGAACTGACTTGAGCGTAGGAGGGTTTTGCCGGAGCACCCCCAACTCCGATTTAGACTTTCTTTGCAGGTCCCGACGACGATCGTGACTCCCTCGACTCCAGCTTCTTCGACGTCGGTGGAGTTTTGCATCAACAGGATTGGCATTACAGGAAGGGCTGTGCCTTCGCAGTACCCTTGTTCTTAAAGGAGCGCTAAACGGGACCATCTCTGGTCATCTTCTCTGACATCTCCTCCTCCGATTGCCTGCCTGATCTCCACCTGATGCCTCCCCAAAGAGCATCCACCAGGCGGTCAACGACCTCTGCGGCCAGATCTCAGCGAGCTCCGCAAGCCCTGGCTTCATCTCCAGTTTCCCCGGCTCCTCCTCTGACGACGACGACAGTCGGCATGGAGCAGTTTGACCTACTGGTTCAACAGGTCAGAGGCCTCATCGAAGCTGTGCAGGCCATGCAGCAGCAGCCGTAGGCATCGGTGCGGTTGGAAAGAGCATCGTCAGAGTTCCAGAATCTGATGATCGGGCGGGCCACATGGGCCAGCCATCCTGTCTTTCCCAGAAAAGAAAAATAGAAGGGGGAGAGTCCTCCGTCCGATCATGATTCAACCCCCGGAGGTCCCTACCTCCACTCCTCCAGAAGACCCTCGAGGCCCGCAATCGAGAGGACCTCCTGGATTAGAGATTCTAGAAGATGAACCAGCAGATCGAAGAGCTCCGCCGCACTCCCACTGGTTACGGTGAGGATATCTGCACTGACCCTCCTTTCTCTCAAATGATCATGCAGGAACCAATCCCGTCGAACTTCAAGCTCCCCCAATTTGAGAGCTACGATAGGACCTCGGACCCGGTCGACCACCTGGAGGCCTTCCAGACCATGATGCTACTCCATGGCATGCCAGACGCCATCTTGTGTCAAGCTTTCCCGTCTACCTTGAAGGGAGCAGCAAGGAATTGATACTCGGCACTGAAGTCGGGTACAATCTTCTCTTTTGACCAGATGAGTCACCAGTTTGTAGCTCATTTCGTCAGCAGTCGGCATCCCCGACGAGGTTCAGAGTCCCTCATCAACATCAAGCAAAAGGAGGAAGAATCCATTCGAGCTTACGTCAACCGTTTCAACACCGCCGCCCTGGAGGTCCGGAACCTAGACCAATCGGTTGCAATGGCCGCCTTAAAGAGCGGCCTTCAAAAGAATGACCTCCTCTTCTCCCTAGAAAAGAAGTATCCTAGAGACTTTGCCGATCTGCTGGCTCAGGCCGAAGGATATGCCCGAGCGGAGGAAGCCTTCAAGCTGAAGGACGAGGAAGATGCAAAGGAGCGGCAGGCAGGTGACTCCAGCAAGCCTGCAGTAGAAAGAGGGCCGAGTGAAGCTCGACCACGTTCTCGGACTCCTCCCGGGCACAAGCATGCCCAAACTCCTCCCCGAGCATGCAGGCAGAGAAGCCCAGACTGCAGGGTTCGACGGGGCTCTCCTCCAGGAAGATTTCGCAGCTATGCCCCCCTTAATGCATCGAAAACCTAGGTGCTGATGGAGGTCAGGGAGCAGCTCCCAAGGCCAGAAAAGATGCCCACACACCCCGAAAAGCGCAATCCTAACAAGTTCTGCCTCTACCATCATGACCACGGCCACGACATAGAGGAATGCATTCAACTTCGAGACGAGATCGAGGAGCTCATCAAAAGAGGTTGGCTCGACAGGTTCATTTGACATCGGCCTGAGGGTAGAGAGGATCGGCCAAGGGCCCTGCCACAACCTGAGCTGTTGAGGAGGGAAGAGCAGCCCGAAGATCGACCTCCAATTGGGATCATCAACTCCATCTCTGGAGGACCTCGATGGGGAGCGGACCTTCTACGACCATGGGATTTGAAAAACCTATAAATGTATTACTAACGACTTTGCTTTAAATCAAAATTTCTTTCAAATTTGCATATCTTTTCCTTTTGGCACGGACTCATAACGACAGGGGATAACCCCTTCAGACAACGAAAACAAAGCCATGTTAGGAACAGGAGGAGAACCTTGTCCTAACATGAGCAAAGTTGAAAGTCCCGTTATTTTAAGATCGAACGGGGGGAGAGGCCCATATAAGGGCCCTTATGTGCCCCCATAGCTGTGTTAAGAACAGGAGGAGAACCTTGTCCTAACATGAGCAAAGTTGAAAGTCCGGTTATTTTAAGATCGAACGGGGGGAGAGGCCCATATAACGGCCCTTATGTGCCCCCACAGCCCTGTTAGGGACAGGAGGAGAACCTCATCCTAACACCAGTAAAATTGAAAGTTCGGTTATTTTAAGATCGGATGGGGGGAGAGGCCCATATAACGGCCCTTATGTGCCCCCATAGCCATGTTAAGAACAGGAGGAGAACCTTGTCCTAACATGAGCAAAGTTGAAAGTTCGATTATTTTAAGATCGGACGGGTGGAGAGGCCCATATAACGGCCCTTATGTGTCCTCACAGTCCTGTTAGGGACAGGAGGAGAACCTCGCCCTAACATGAGCAAAGTTGAAAGTCTGATTATTTTAAGATCGGACGGGGGGAGAGGCCCATATAAAGGCCCTTATGTGCCCCCACAGCCCTGTTAGGGACAGGAGGAGAACCTCGCCCTAACATGAGAAAAGTCGAAGGTCCGGTTACTTTTAGACCGGATGGGGGGAGAGGCCCTGCAACGTCCTTATGTGCCCCCACAGCCCTGTTAGGGACAGGAGGAGAACCTCGCCCTAACATGAGCAAAGTCGAAGGCCCAGTTACTTTTAGACCGGATGGGGGGAGAGGCCCTACAACGCCCTTATGTTCCCCCACAGCCCTGTTAGGGACAGGAGGAGAACCTCGCCCTAACATGAGCAAAGTCGAAGGCCCAGTTACTTTTAGACCAGATGGGGGGAGAGGCCCTACAACGCCCTTATGTGCCCCCACAGTCCTGTTAGGGACAGGAGGAGAACCTCGCCCTAACATGAGCAAAGTCGAAGGCCCGATTACTTTTAGACCGAATGGGGGGAGAGGCCCTGCAACGCCCATATGTGCCCCCACAGCCCTGTTAGGAACAGGAGGAGAACCTCATCCTAATCTGAGCTGAACTCGACTACATCAGGAATAGGAGGAGAACCTCGTCCTGACGCCAACTAAGATCCGATTATTCAAGACCAGATAAGAAAAAGAAAACCTTCTCGATGGCCCCTCCATGCTCTCGCGACCCCGCTAAGAGCAGAGGAAAAACCCTCACTCGAGAAAAGAAAAAGAAAAAGGGGGGAAGTTAAAAAGGAAAGCGACGAACTACACCAGCGACAAATGAAAAATAAATTACGTCAAAGATACAGGGGACCTTGTCTCCACGAGGATGAAGATTCTTATCAAAAATCTCCAGTCTCCAAGAGAGCTCTCAACACAGACCGAGGATAAGATGGCTTCCTCAAGGCGATGAGAAGTTCAGACCCTCGAGCTCGAACTCCGAAAGGAAGCATCAAACTCGAGTGGCCCCGGACAAATCTGTGGCCATAAACAAAAGGGATAGGTCAATGCGACGATGATTGGGTATCTTCGAATGACATCGATATTAAGCAAGGCAAAAATCGAAAGAAGTTTGGCAAACGACAACTCAACACATGAGTAGAAGAGGTAATGGAAAATTTTCTTTTCATTTCATTAACTAAGTATGCATTACAAATCCCTTAAGGCCAAAAAAAAGAAAAATGACAAGAACAGAAAAAGAGGACACATAGAAGGACAGAAGGCATAAAGAGCCCTAAGGGGCCCCGACTTCTTCCGACTTCAAACTTTTGGCTTCGACCCTCATCAGGGAGTGCCTTAAGCTTTCGACTTCTTCTTCCAATTCTTTCTCCCTTATTAGCATCTCCAGATACATCCGATGAAACCATTGGCTTTCATTCTCCGCCTCTCGGAGCCTCTTTCTCAGGACCTCGGATTCCGCCTCCGCATCCTTGACCGCCTGCTGCTCATATACCAGCTAGATCTTCAACTGCTGCAGCTCGGTCCTCCCCTCCCCAAGGGCGATGGATAGCTCTTCTATGGTTCTTCTCAGGGATTGGAGTTCATCGGTGTCCCGAATAGGGATGAACTGGGCTCTTTCAGATACCTGCCTTTCAAGGCGGGCAACCTCATCGATTGCCATCCTGAGCTTCCTCCTGTAGTCATCCACTTGCTTGCACCAGCTGGCCCGGTATGCATTGTAGTTCACCTCGGTGTCCTAAAGCTATTGCTGAAGGATGGAGAACTTCTTCGACCATTCTCGGTCATGGTCAGCTCGAGTCGAAAGCCAGGACGAGCTTCCTTCCAGCTAGCTGATCTTCTCCCATGCAGCCGACAGCTCCACTCCAATAGAGCTGATCTTGGAAGCCTGAGCCCAAGATCGGTTGCTGGCGCGCTTCTTATGTTCCTCGAGCTCCTTCTCGAAGTTTGCCTTCCTCCAGCTATAATCCATGATCCCTTTCACATGGAGGTTCCAGAAGTAGGTGGCCTCCGTAGTGGCCTCTGAGTGGCTCTCCCTCAGCCTGCGAAGTTCGTCCTCCATCTCCCTTGACTTTTTTGTTAAATGATGGATTTTCTTCCTCAGATGTCAGATCATGGACTTCAACAGAACTCCCTGTGGCAAGGGAAGCACTTCGGCAGGACACTACCATCGGGAGACAAAAGCGTCAAGGCACGGCTCATTACAGAAAGAAAAAAGAAAAGAGAAGAGAAGTTCCCCATAAGGAGGAGCCCAATTTTATTGATTAAATATCTCTTAAAGACAAAAGGAAAAAGAAAAATCACAGTGAAAGAAAAATACAAAGTCAGAGGTCTCAGACCTCCGAAGCAGGAGTTGGGGAGCCCGGTGTTCTTGGAAGGGGGGCTGCAGTGGCAGCGGCAGTAGGAGAGGGCCCGGCTTCATCTTCAGACACCTCATCCAAGAAGCTGAAGTCGAGCTCGAGAAATTTTTTGACCATCCTCTCTTGGCAGAGCTCGAATCCTTTGATGAATGCATCTTGGCCGAACTTGACGTTCAGATCTCTCATTTCAGCGAAGGCCTTGAACTCCTCCACCGCTTGGCCCCTGGCCTCCGAGATCAGAACCGAAATCTGCTCCATCAAATTTGCGACCTCGGCCTCCGCCTTCCTCACCATCTCCTCCGAGGCCTGCTTTTCTTTCTCAAGTGTCTCTTGGAGGTTGGCTATCTCGGCATCCTTTTCCTTGAGGTGGGCGGCCTCGGCTCGGTGACCTTCCTCCGCCTGGATAGCGTCCCTCCTCGCCTTGTTCATCACCTCGATGTTGGTGAGGAGCTGGTGCCCGATCTGCTAGGGTGGCCAGAAGGTCAGAATGAAAGCTAAGAAGTTAATTAAATGAAGGAGCGAGGGGAAGGAAGAAAGTGAATCTGCTTACCTCGAGAAAGGACCCCAGAGAGTCCCAAACCCGCTGTTCGGGATCGACGCAAACGATCCTCTGGACGACTTCGGGCAGGATGCACCCATCGATCAGTCGCTTTATCAGGTCCCTATCATTAAAAGGATTCTCCACCGGCTCTTCCTCGGAGCCGTGGGATTCTTCGATGGAAGCTCGGCGGTCGCTGACCCTGCGGGCCACCATCTTCTTTCTCCTCCCCCTATCAACCCCTGGCACCTCCTCAGAGCGGGCCCCCAAAGTGGGAACCTCGACGGGAGAACTCCTCAAAGAGGCTCGGGGAACTGTGGGCTCGACATCTGAAGAAACATCGACAGTGAGGGCCGCTTGGGCAAGCGTGACCGAGCTCGTCTCCTCTGTTCTGGCTTTCTTTGCCGACCCGGAGGCCGCGGCACCTTTTCTTTTGTGAACCTTGAGGCCCCAGGCAAGTATCCGTGCTGCTTCAGTGTCCATTCCTAAAAAAAAAAAAAGAGAGAGAAAAAGAGATCAGCAATGGAGTGAAAAAAGGAAGAGGTGATGCATGGTAAAAGATAAAAAAAAGAAAGAAAGAAAGAAGGAGGAGAGAAGAAGAAAAGAAAAGATGGAATACTCGCAGGATCCAGGGGACTCAAGCCGATGTTGAACAGAAATTGCTCCTTCAGAAGGTTGGAAAGAGGAGTTGGATAACTAAGAAGCTTTCGGGCGGCTTGAAGGTCATCCTCCCCCAGGCTAGGAGCCCGACGGATGGAATCCCTCAGGGAGCCCCAAGGGGGCAATCCCAGCTTTAAGGTCGAACATTGGACGTAGAGGTACTTTCCCTTTCAGTTATGGATAGAAGAGGGAGCACCTTTCAGCAATCCCTTCTTGCCAAACTGGAGGGAAAAGTACCACCAGTCCTTTGTCGAGGGGTGGCACTTGAAGGTGTAAAAATACCTAAACAAAGGAAGAGATGGCTGAACTTCGACTACATGGCAAAGGGAGAGGAACCCTATTAAAAACCTAAAGGAGTTCGGTGCGACTGAAGCTAAAGAAATATCTAGAAAATGGAAAAGAGCAATGATGAAGGATGGAAGCGGGAGCCAGAGCCTAGCACGGAAGGCCTCCTAGTACAGACAGAAATGGCCAAGTGGGGGGGTGCTAGCCCGATCGGCGGGATCAGGAAGCTCCAGATCATACTCCGGAGGAACTCCATACTGAACCCTTATCAGTAGAAGTTCGTCCGGAGTCAGAGAACAGGGAATGGCGTCCGGCGTAAAAATCGGATGAGATCCAACCCCAAATATGGGTTCATCTACAGTATGAGGGTCCTGGGGGACTGAGGCAGACGAACTCCTGGAACCGCTAGAGGTAAAGGTGCTAGAAGACATTTCAAGCAAAAATCCTAAAAATCCCAAAAAAATTAGGAGAAATAAGAGACGAAAGTTCTGTGGGGAACCAGGCAGGTGGAATGCAGTAGAAGAAAAATGAAGAAGAAGGAACACCTAAATGACGAGAGAAGGAACGAAAGTTCTGAAACTAACCTAAGCTGCTCCGAAGAATGCAGAGATGCAGGGACAGGGATGACTCTCGAAACACCTAGGGCCAAAACGGACGTCGAGGAAGGTCAGAGCTCTCAAAAAGAAGATGGGCACCAACAGGACTTTCAGGCAGAGTAAAACTCCTGGAGGAAGAAGGGCGGGTTTAAATAGACCCTGGGATCCGGCACTATAATGATCGTGGATCTCCCAGGCCAATCCATGTTCACCACGTGTCCCACTTGCCACAGCAGGCGGTTAAAAGTGGCTGACAGCTGGCAAGGCCATTATTGCACCGTACATAGAGCAATGCTCCAGTGGGAGTTTCAAAAAGTCTCTTCGGATCGCTTCGATTTGAAAAGACTCCGGCATGCGCACATTAAATGTCAGGATGTCTGAGGGCGGTCGCGCGCAGAATTCAAGGGGGAAACTTCGGCTGTAAAAATTTCTCTAAACTTCATTCGAAACTCGAACTCGAAAGTAGGGAAACTGGTGTTGGGTATAAAATACCTTCCCAGTCGAAGTTCATACCAGGAGTGACCCTCCTGGGACTCTGTCGGCATCCGACTTTGGGCGACATCTTTCCAAAACTCTCCGGCGGTCGAGCTTCCACAATATTCCCAAGTTCCCCTGACGGACGAACTCCTGCCGCATCTCCCGGGCTTCTCTAGCGATAAGCTTCTTCGGCTGTCCATCAGGCTGCTCCAAGTGCTCTCTGGATTCTACCATCGGCCGATCTCCTACAAGGGTCAACCGTTCTCCGGATCCCTTCTGGATCTTTTCCAACAGGATTCGATCGACTCCAATCCGAATTTCTTACAGAACTACGTCAGTTCGCCAGTGGCCGAACTTTTTCAACAGCAGATCTCCATGACGGACGGGCTCCATCCAAGTTTCTACGACGGTCGACCGCCTTCTAGGTTTCATCCGGGCTCCTACGGGAGTCGGACTTCTTCTCCAAACTCTTACTGCAGGTAGACATCGTTTGAGCTCCTACGGGAGTCGGACTTCAGCCCTGAGCTCCCATTGCAGGTAGACCTCATCCGAATTCTTATAAGGGCCGGACTCCGAGCCCCCACCACAAGCGATCTACATCGAGCTTCTGCTACAAGTGATCTACACCGAGCTTCTGCTACAAGCGATCTACTCCGAGCTACTACACTAAGCGGTCTACTTCAAATTTCTACTGCGAGCGGTCCACACCGGATTTCTATTGTAAGCCTCCACCCGAGCTTCCCTTGTGAATGAATTTCTTCCGAACTTCTATTGCAGGCAGGCTTCGACCGAGCTTCCTCAACAAATGATCCCTATCCGGACTTCTACGGGAACCAAACTCCGACCGAATTTCTGTAGCGGGCAAATTTCGGACGAACTCCTACGACGCACAGGCTCCAGCAGCTGAACCCCTCTAGCGGGTGAACCTCTCTAGCATCATCCGACATCCACTGTCGGTCGACCTTCTGTCAGATTCTGCATGAAACTGAACTTCATCCACAGAAAGTCCCTGACCGAGCTTCTGCAGCAGATGACCTTTGCCTGTAGTACTAGTGCCCAAGGCACCCAACGGTCGAAAGCTTGCCAGCAACATCCGAGCTCCTCTCAGACAGAGAGCTACCCCTCTCCACTAGACACCCCAATTGAGCTTCGGCTGACAGGCCTGGACTCCCTGGCAAGCCACAGTAATGGCCGCGACTCTGCTCCACTTCCTATAACGGATCCCACGCGGCTCCATCATGCTCTGGCAAGTCATGACAACAGACATCACTCCACTCTTCACATCAGGCTCCACGTGGCAGGCCATGGCAATGGCCATGACTCCACTCCACTACTCTCCGTAACAAACTCCTCATGGCCCCGAACGGCCCACCACCAGGCAGTTACGGACGTCACTGTCAATTTGTTACGCCCTCCACCTATAAAAAGGGACCCCCAGATATGTTATTCTCTAAGCTCTAATCTCTATCTAAAAACTCTACTAAAATTTTTGTTCGAGCACTTCATTCTTGTTGAGGCAGAGAACTGACTTGAGCATTGGAGGGTCTTACCGGAGCACCCCCAACTCCGGTTTAGACTTTCTTTGCAGGTCCCGACGGCGACCGCGACTCCCTCGACTCTAGCTTCTCCGACGTCGGTGGATTTTTGCATCAACAAGATTAATCAAATTAATCTAATATGCATATAATCTAATTATTAAATCAACTACTCTAGGATCTATGACATGTTATGAAAAATACTGAAGATAAAATCAGCATGCATGCATGTGAGCAGTAGATCATATCTACTTCTAATCTGAGTTCAGAACTTCATACCTAATCATGGGTTGATGATCTTCACTACTGAAAGATATGGTGGAGAGAATCTTTGCTGGTTGCTCATAGCCTCACACATATCCGGCCTCTATGGAAAGTCCACTCAAAGCTCCGATCTGATCGGTCTTCTCGTGAGTGCTAGCTCACGTGAAGACTTTCTTCTTAACAAATCTGGATCCTTTCTTCAAATTTTTGGAACCTTTTCAGAGGTTGAAGATGAACTTATGGAGGAGATAAAGAGGTGAAAGAAAGATAGAGGAGAAAATAATTTTTTTCTAATTTATTCTCTCTTCCCAAACCCTTAGGACCAAAAATCTAAAATTCAGATTTTTGTGCACACCCCAAGAGAGAGGACCCTCCTCTCTATTTTTTACATCGTGAACCATGCCCAAACTTTTCTCATGTGAAGATCTCTCTTCTAGTATCTTACACACACAAAGAAAACCACAAAAGCCCCTTTTATAGACATGTAAGGAGGTGGGGTGAAGAGTCCTAGTGATCCTGGACTCTTTCAGGATTCCGCCTCCCTTCATAATTTTACATCCCAAAATATGTCAATAAAATATGTGACATCCCTTCCCATATTTTTTTATAGTAAATAAATTCTCCAACTGATCTTGCATAAAAAATTTTCTCAAAATGTCACACATATAAAGAAAAAAAAATTATTGGCATGGAGAGATTAATCTAGATGAGAATAGATTCTCCTGATAAGGAATATTTTGAAATTCAATTTCAGAAACTTTCTTTTATCAAAACCAATTTAGATTTGGATGTGAGATAAAGGGAAAGGACTCTTTGGTATAAAAAAATCTCACACAAAATAATTTTGTGTGTGGAGATTTATGACATGCAAATTGGATTAGCGCAGCAAGAAGAGTCCTATTCCAATAAGAACTCCTAATTTTCTTATTTGAATCCAAATCAAATCACATCTGGTTTAGCCCAAATAAAATATATAAAACTTAATCTAATTAGGTTCATAAATTTTTAATCAAATTCTAATCAAATTAAAAATTAATTAGATCAAAGTCCTAATCAAACCAGGGATAATTCTCCCTTAGCGATTAAGTCATCTCATAACTTAATCGGGTCAAACCTAATTGAATCCAATTCAATTAGATTTTATTTAATCCTTTTTGTTTAATCAAACTGAGCTAATCAATAATTTAATTATTAATTAATTTTTTACTAATTTATTAACACTTGATGAATTAATTTATTGTAACTTTTATATAAGGTTAACCATCAATCGAATTGACGATTAAGCCTTTGAATGATTCTCAATCGTTGATCAGCCACATGATCAGTCAGAAATTTCTTTTGAGTGTAATCTCATAGATTCGAACCAAAGTCAGAGCATAGAAATACCTTCTTAAATCAATCAATGTAACCATCTAGCAATAGTGACCCGACGTCCGGATAGGTCGAATGAAGTCGAAGCAACATTTAGGAACCTATTGGCGTATAGTTACTGTATAATTTATCCCTTTGACCCTAATGCTCGAGGACGACCTAAGATTTAATTATTAATCCTAGATTAGTCATCTACATTATATTTTAATCTTTTTCAAATCCATCACATGGATTATCCGGGCCCAGATTTTGCTAAATTGAAATACACTGATGCATATCTCCTGCTAATTTAAAGGGATCAATCTCATCTTGACTCACACACCGACTTGACAAGTACTTAATTGTACCCAAAAATCTTCTATCACTGAATTAAAAACTCAGTTAGTTGGATGCCAAAGTATAGTGAGTTGCTTGTAAGTCATCATGGTGATCTCAGATTGGAGAGACACTTATACCTATACCATTCGTGAGCTACCCTTGATAGCAAAGTACTCCATAGTTGGTCACATTTAGTGACGATGTACCCCTACATCTAACCTGCGTGCCATACTAGTATCTTTATACCATTTAGTTATGAAGATAACCAACGCATATAGCACATAATGACCTACACTTAATATCGCTATCATCCTAGTAATAGCGTATCATTTGATCATGAATCAATTTAAGGACTACGCGATAAATCCTCCTTTATCGATCAAAATAGTCTTAAGGATTTCATCACAATATAGAAGTTCATTAGAAGATGTATCCTTATGATGAAAAATATCAAATAACTTTTATTATTTATCAATTCATATACAATTATAATTAGTACAATCATCACACGATTGATTTTAGGATATATTTTCCAACAACTTCCACTTGGACTAAAGCCAATTAGTATAGTATTATATATCCATCTTCGATTTATCATCTCAAAACTCTTAGATACTAAAGTTTTAGTAAATAGATTGGTCAAGTTCTCCTTTTTGTCGATCTTCTAAAGTTCGACATCACCTTAACAGATTTTCTGAATAAGATAGTAGCGATGCAAAATATCTGGTAAGCTAATGGGACTTTGACTTCTTGGCATGAGTTATGACTTCGATGCTGTACAATACAGCAGGACCATCATCAGACAGTGCCACTCTTAGCTTGCTAGTGAACCTGTACAATCACATAGCTTTCTTACAAGCATCGAATGCTGTAATGCATTCTGCCTCGCAATTTGAATTTGGCTATATTGCTCTACTTGAAACATTTTTAGCAGATTGCTCCATTATTTAGGATAAGAATGTATTCTAACACATTCTTTCTATTATTATATTCAACTAAAAATTGGAGTTATACTCCATAAGTTTTAAATCAGATTCTCCATAACCGAGTCACCGATCCTTAGTATTTCTCAAATACTCAAGGATGACCTTCCAGTGAATCTCATCCAGATCTTGCAAGTATCCACTCTCTCCTCTAGTGAGTATACCATATATGGTTCTCATACATGATGTTGTTGCCCAGCTATGCAACCCAAGAGGGGGGGTGAATTGGGTTTCTAAAAATTTTAAGCCCAACAAATAACTTATGAAGAACAAAACAATGGCTTTAAATCAATATTAATTACCTAAAGTAGTATTGCAAGGATATAATAAAGAAATAAGATAAAGCAATAAAGCACACCACAAACACAAGGATTTATAGTGGTTCGGTGCTAACCTTGCACCTACATCCACTCCCCAAGATCCCACTTGGGAATTTCAATCCACTATCCTTTGTATTCAACCCGAATACAAAACGTCGGAAACTCCGACACTAGCTATCCCAAGCTAGAATACAAGACGTCGGAAACTCCGACCCTAGCTATCCCAAGCTAGAACACTTGTTTTCCGGGTACAAGCAAACCCAAAACACTCCGATTTCAGGTTCGGATCAACCTTTCCTTATTTTGGAAATCCTCCAAAAACAAGAGCAAGAACTCACAAAGAGTAAGAATATTTAGAGCACAGATGAATACAATAACAGCTCCTTAAATGAGCAAATATAACAATAAAAGCTTTACTCAAATGAAGAACCCCTTTTTCAGATTTTCTCAAGATGAATGAACGGTTGAACGCTTGAGAAGAGGTTGATTGTTGATTGAAGATCTCTTGAAAGCTTTGAACGATCTCTAGATCAAGGTTGAAACGATAGGCGTGAAGAATTCTCTCCTTGAAAGATCTTCCTTTTCTCTTTCACAATCTCTCTGGTATATTATGGATCCTCTCTCTTTTTCTCTATGGATATTTCGTTGATCTCAGGTTTTTTCTTGCAAATTTCGGATCCTCTCTTCTGTTCTTCTCTTTTTCTTCTTTTTCTCTTCTTATTTGATTTCACGTTTGATCCGCTATTTAATCTGCAATTTCTTTCATCAAATTAAGCATTTTGTAGCATTAGAAGCAAGAGAAAATAATTTAGGCAGATAAAGAGCCGTTAGAGGATTTTTAGGAAGCATAAATGGCAATTAAAATGGGCAAAAAAATAGCCGTTGCTGACATTTCCCATCGCAGGGGTCGACTCATGAGTCGACTCATGCTTCAGGGGTCGACTCATGAGTCGACCTCTGTTGCAAAAACCAGAGAATGCTTTTCTGGAATTTCTTGGCTCAAATTAGCAGGGGTCGACTCATGAGTCGACTCATGCCTTGTGGGTCGACTCATGAGTCGACTCACAGGTCGTGCCAAGCCAGAAAACTAGCGTGCCAAGGAGAATTTTTGCGTTCCAATCAGCTCACAGTGCCATGAGTTGACTCATGAGTCGACTCATGCACTTCAAACCTTCATAACATCAAAAATATAAGTCCAAACACAATGAAATTTTCACCAATAGATTTCAAATCATTTATTCTACCAAATGGTACTATCAAATCAGGATTTTAGTGAAATTACGATTTTGCCCTTGAAGAGCATAAGGACTTTTTCATTTTAAAATATTGTATCCCTTCAATCTGCTTTGTAATCATCAAAATCAATCTAGGAGCAACAATCTCCCCCTTTTTGATGATGACAAAATATATGAACAAAAATATTTATGTTAAAGCATTAATTTCAAAAGAATCCATTATAGGTGTATATGCTTGAAAAGAGTATGATTCTTTTGGCATGTAATATAAATGCAAAAATAGTTTGTCCATTTTCTTAAAGATTTGAAAAGGGTATTAGATTATTTTGAGTTCAAGATATATTAGAGCAAGAGAAGATAAATAACTTTTTCTATGTATCAGAGCAAAAATAATTTTTACAATGATATCAGAAAAGATTTTATAATGTATCAGAGCAAGAAAATTTTTAATGTATCAGAGAAAATTTCATACAGTATCAGAGCAAATGTTATAATATATTAGAGAAACCTTCACACTGTATCGGATCAAATGTTATCATGTATCAGATCAAGTTGAAAGAAATTGTAGGATGTATCAGAGTAAAACAAATTTCTTATTGATGTATCAAGGTGAGTAAAATTTCAAAAGCAAGTTTGAATATCAGAGCTTATATATATAAAAAAAATACTTATTTGCATTGTTCTCATGATTTTGCTTTTGATGGATAATTTTTCGTTAAAGTTCTGTCTGATACCAAATTTTGATACCAAAATTTCTCAAAGTTTTGTTTAATCTTTCAATCCTTGTTTTTGTCTAATTTCTCCAATATTTATTTAATTTCTTCAATATTTTCTTCAATATTTGTTTTAATTTAATTTCTCCCCCTTTTTCTCATAATTTTGGATTTTGCTTTTTGTCTAATTTCAATTTTTGTTTAATTTTAATTTCTCCTCCTTTTTGACATCATCAAACATAGTTAACTCTTCCTTTTCTTTTTCTGAAATATTCTTTAATTTCTTCCTCTTTAGAGTTTTTCACAGATGTTTGCTCCCCCTTAATATAGCAATTATCAATAGCAAACAACAACAAGGAGAAGATAATATTTCAATAGATGTATCGGAGATTGAAATATAACCAAAATATAATCATTACAAAGAGGTAGAAATATAGGTAAAAGATGATTCCATTAATATCATAATTATTTCAATACATAAAATTTAACCAGCTAAATATCAATACATGGCCCCAAGGTATAGATCCTAGAACAAGATACTAACTCCTAAGATCTAGATAAGTCAATGATCAGAGTCATCAGATATGGTATGAGAAGATGATGGATCAGAAGTGCATCCTCTACCCCGTCTGCCTCTGCCACGAGATGAACTGGGAGGCTGAGAACGCTGAGATACTAGGACTGATACCATGAGTCTGATAGAATCAAGTACGTTCAGTGCTCTGGAAACAGATTGAAGTAGAGCAGTGAACTGGGTGGTAGCATGCTCACTCAATCCTCGGATCTCTTTCCTCAGTAGCTCATATCCACCTTCTAGTGCTCCTCTGAGCCTGCCAGCCTCTGCAGTGAGGTCTGTGACCTCAATAGTAGACTCCTGTGGCTGGGGATGGGCCAATGCAAGAACTTGCCCCTGCAAGTCAAGAACTCTGCCAGTAAGTCTCCAGACTGTATCCTCAAGCTGCTGTATCCTGACGGACTGATCTGAAATCATCTGAAATACAGTGGAGATGTGGGGAGTAATGGTCTGATCAGAAGAAGTAGCTCCAGGTGCAAAAGAAGTACTACTCCACTGGCTAGACAACAAAGAAGCCACATGCTGAGATATATGCTCGATCTGATCATCAGCCAGTCTGAACTCTGATGGAGGTGCTCTGCTCTCTGGCTGATACACTGGTGTGGACATCCTAGTAAACTCAGAAGGGCCAGCCTCAGTATCAGGAATGAACTGGGTATCTGGTGAAGCTGCCCTGAAGTCATGTACTGGAGAAGATGGACCTTCTTCTTCTACTCTGCCTTCAGTTCTGTCTTCAGCTCTTTCCTCAGCTCTCTCCTCAGCTCTTTCTTCTGAGCCCTTGATCCAACCACCAACAGTCTTTGTAATTCCCATTCGGTGCAGGCTGTGTTGGTTGAAAGTGTCCACATGTGAGAGCTTGATAGGTGTCTCCCCCTCACAGCTAACTCCAAACCTCCTAAATACTCTAGTAAGTGCCATACCATAAGGCAAGTGTGCCTTGGATCTGTTCAAAGTTTCTCTCATGGCCTCTATCATAAGTGCAGGGGGGTCTGAGTGATGATATGAAACATGACACATACATCTCTGCCAGATAGTAAGTCATGTCTACCACTCCTAGGAAAGAATAGTTTTGTCACAATCTGATGCAGGACCCTCATCTCAATGGACAGTAGCTTTGCTTCCAATCTGTCTAAACTTCCTGAAAAATCTTCTCCTAAGATAATTCTGATCCCTTCTTCTTTAATTGGGAGTTCCATATATGAGTATCCTTCACTAGGCAACTGAAGTATCTCTCCCAATATCCTAGAATCCAAACAGATGTCAATCCCCTTTACAGTTGAAGTCACGGACCCGTTTCCATAATTTAGGTTCTGGTAGAACTCTCTGACTAGATCAACATAGGTGACTTCCTTAAGAGAGCAATAAAGTTCCCATCCTTGATTTTTGATCTTGGTAGCAAAAGTAAAGCCTTCTTTCTCAAAGAATCGAAAATCTATATTTTTCCCGGTTTCTACTTTTCTATCAGAAAGAAGATTTACACTGGGGCTTATGGAGGATTGAGAGGGACCTTGAGCAGGTACTGAAACTGGATTGGGAACAGTGGAAGACTGAGCATGCCTTTTCTTTCGGACAATTTCCTCAGGCTCTCGGATTGATTTCCTTCTTTGGGGAAGTTTCATCTTTGGAGCCATATCCAATAAAGTAGCAGACAAGAAGACTTGAATTCAGCGGAGGAGGGATCACAAAAGAGTAAAGAAGAATTTTGGTGGAGAAAAGAAGTAGATTTTGAATGAACGGTGAAGTTCTAGGGCACGTTCCACCCGCGCCTATCACTGCGAGAAAGCACAGAAAAGTCCTTTTCAAGGAGGCGATTTTTGGTGGAGAGAAGGAGGGAGAATTGCCTCAGAATTGATCCTTGGATTTGGAGCAAAAAGAGTTGGAGAGGACGGCTTTCGGAAGGAAGACGACGAGAAGATGAGTCGTCTCATAAACAGGGTTTCCCGTTTTAAAAACAATGAACCCGATGGAAGTTGGTGGGATTTACAAGTTTGCCATTGAGTCGACTCATGGGGGTCGACTCATGAAGTTCAGAAAATCAGGAAAAATACAAATAAATTCCAGAAAAATTCAAAATTTTGGGAGAAGGAATTTTTCTCAATGATAAGTTTTTAGATAGATAAAACTGAGCTTTTAGAACCAGGATAGTTGTTGGAAATTGAGCTCTAAGAATATTTGATAATAATTAAGAGAAGTTTAGGCAAATGGATCTAGAATTCCTAGATTTCTCCTAATTTCACAGAATCTATCCTCACTAAGGGCCTTTGTAAAGATATCAGCTAATTGATTTTTAGTGCAAACATATTCAAGAATTACATTTTTGTTTTGAACATGTTCTCTTATAAAATGATGTCTTATTTCAATATGTTTGGATCTTGAGTGTTGTATTGAATTTTTAGATAGATTTATGGCACTTGTATTGTCACATTTTATTGGAGTTTCATTAAGTTTGATTCCAAAATCTTCGAGTTGTTGCTTAATCCACAAGATTTGAGCACAACAACTTTCGGCTGCAATGTATTCGGCCTCAGCCGTAGACAGTGCCACCGAATTTTGTTTCTTGCTAAACCATGAGATTAGGTTAACTCCAAGAAATTGGCAAGTTCTACTTATGCTTTTTCTATCTAATTTACATCCAGCAAAATCAGCATCAGAATATCCTAACAAATTAATTTGTGAGTCCTTAGAGTACCATAACCCTATAGTTTGTGTACCATTTAAGTATCTAAGGATTCTTTTAACAGCATTCAAATGAGATTCCTTAGGATTAGATTGATATCTTGCACATAAGCAAACACTAAACATGATATCAGGCCTACTTGCAGTTAGATATAATAATGAGCCAATCATACCTCTGTAGTATTTTAAGTCTACGCTTTTACCTTCATTATCCTTGTCAAGCTTACTTGAGGGACTCATTGGTGTGCCAATAGGTTTGCAGTTCTCCATTCCAAATCTTTTGAGTAGTTCCTTGGTGTACTTGCTTTGGGTGATGGAGATTCCCTCTTTTGATTGTTTGATTTGGAGTCCGAGAAAGAAAGTGAGTTCTCCCATCATGCTCATCTCGAACTCTCCCTGCATAAGCTTAGCAAAGTCTTGACAAAGGGATTCATTAGTAGACCCAAAAATTATGTCATCAACATAAATTTGTATAATTAGCATATCATTTTGGTTTCTTCTAATAAATAGGGTTGTGTCTACATTGCCTCTTGAGAAACCATTATTTAGTAGAAATTTGCTTAGCCTTTCATACCATGCTCTAGGTGCTTGTTTTAGACCATATAAAGCTTTATTTAATCTAAAGACATGATTGGGAAAAGCATGATTTTCAAATCCTAGGGGTTGTTCTACATATACTTCTTCAGAAATATATCCATTTAAAAATGCACTTTTAACATCCATTTAAAATAGTTTGAATTTCATAAAGCAAGCATAAGCAAGTAGAAGTCTAATGGCTTCTAATCTAGCAACAGGTGCAAAGGTTTCATCAAAATCAATTCCTTCTTCTTGATTATATCCCTTAGCAACCAGTCTTGCTTTATTTCTAATTACATTTCCATGCTCATCTAACTTGTTTCTAAAGACCCATTTTGTGTCAATTATTGAATAATCTTTAGGTCTTTTCACTAAGGTCCAAACATTATTTCTTTCAAATTGACTGAGTTCTTCTTGCATAGCATTAATCCAGTTATGATCATTTTCAGCTTCTTCAAAAGTTTTAGGTTCAAGTTGAGATACAAAAGCACAATGATTAAGTACATCTCTAAGTGAAGAACGTGTTTTTACCCCATGCATAGGATCACCGATAATTAATTCCTTAGGGTGGTTGTGAACATACCTCCATTCCTTGGGTAAGTCATTTGTACCTTGAGGTTGTTCTTGAATTTCTTCACCTTTCTCATTTTGTTCATCTTCTTGATCCTTGTCTTCTGGAGTTGCTGAATCTTTCAGAGTGATTTCTTTCATACCTTCTGTTAGTGGATCTGCATCATCAACACCCTCATTCTTCCTTGAAGGAGGATCGTTAGATTCATCAAAGACAACATGTATGGACTCCTCAACTACTAAGGTTCTTTTGTTGAACACTCTAAATGCTTTACTAGTGGAGGAGTAACCTAGAAGGATTGCTTCATCTGATTTTGCATCAAATTTACCAAGTTTTTCTTTGCCATTATTTAATACAAAACATCGGCAACCAAAAACATAAAAATAGGCAATATTTGGTTTTCTTCCTTTCCAAAGTTCATAGGGGGTTTTCTTTAAAAATTGTCTTATTAAAGCACGATTTAAAATGTAACAAGCTGTGTTAATAGCTTCCGCCCAAAAATATTTTGGAAGGTTGCTTTCACAGAGCATGGTACGGGCCATTTCTTCTAAGGTTCTATTTTTCCTTTCAACTACCCCATTCTGTTGGGGTGTCCTAGGAGCAGAGAAGTTGTGGCCAATTCCATTTTTATCACAAAAATTTTCAAAGTCATGATTTTCAAATTCTGTTCCATGATCACTTCTAATATTTTGAATTGAAAACCCTTTTTCATTAGTGACTTTTCGATGAAATTTCGTGAAAATTTTAAAAGTTTCATTTTTGTGAGCTAAAAAGAAAACCCAAGTAAAACGAGAGTAATCATCAATTATTACAAATCCATATCGTTTTCCTCCTAGACTAGAGGTTTTAGTTGGTCCAAATAAATCCATATGTAAGAGCTCTAAAGGTCTAGAAGTTGAAATAGTGTTTTTGGATTTAAATGATACTCTAGTTTGTTTACCTAATTGGCATGCATCACAAATTCTATCCTTTTCAAAATTCAATTTTGGCAAACCGAGAACTAAATCCTTTTTGATTAATTTTGAAAGAGAATGCATGCTAATGTGTGCAAGTCTATGATGCCACAGCCAACTAGTCTCATTTATTTTAGCATTTAAGGAAACTAGGCATTGCATGTCTAATTTAGTTAAATCATTCAAGTCTACCATATAAACATTGCCATGCCTATGTCCTATAAATTTAATGCCATCGTTAATAGGACTCGTCACAATGCATACAGTTGATTCAAAACTTACTTTATACCCTTTATCACAGAATTGACTAATGCTGAGTAAGTTATGCTTTAAACCTTTAACAAGTAAAACATTCTCAATGTATTTGGAGGGAGTGATACCAATGTTACCTATCCCGATGATCTTTCCTTTGCCATTATCTCCAAAGGTGACCATCCCTCCATCCTTAGCATCAAGCGTGATGAATTGTGATTCATCACCAGTCATGTGTCTCGAGCATCCGCTGTCAAGATACCATTTCCTGTTTCCTTCTTGGGATGCTAGACACACCTGCAAGCACAGATCAAGTTTCTGTCTTAGGTACCCAAGCTTTCTTGGGTCCTTTCAGGTTAGTCAGAATGGTTCCTTTTGGAACCCATATTTTCTTTGTGTTTGCATATTTGTTAATAAGACATGTGTATGATTTATGTCCTATTCTTCCACATTTAAAACAAGTAATATTTGTAGGCTTTTTGCTTGAATAATTTGCATAAATATCCTTCAAAAATTTTTGTTTCTTCAGGGGTTTATAACCAAGTCCAGCCTTATCATATATAGCTTTCTGATTATCAAGGATCATATTTAGCTTGTTTGAACTTAAGGTGAACTTATCTACTATAGATTTCAGCCTGTTAATTTCATCCTTAAAGTTTTGATTTTCTTGAATCAATGTAAATTTTTCAATTGAAAGAATTTCAGCTTGTTTTACTAAGGACTGATTTTCCAATTTCAGCTCTTTATTTTTCTTCCCTAGTTTCTTTAATTCATCAATTGAATCATAGAAAGCTTCATACAATTCTTCAAAAGTAAATTCACTAGTGGATTCAGAAGTTACCTCATTTTCATGTGCCATCAGGCACAGATTGGCTTGTTCGGTTGAGGTTTCCTCGTCGGAGCTTGAGTCATCACTCGCACTCCAGGTCGCCATCATTGCCTTCTTTTTGAATTTCTTTGGACCTTTCTTCAATTGAGGACATTCGGATCTGAAATGTCCTGGCTTCTTGCACTCGTAGCATATAGGTGTTTGATCTTTCTCCTTTTCTATGCTTTGATCTCCTTTTGTAAATTTCTTTCTCATCCCCTGTTTCCTTTTTCTTAGAAACTTCTTGAATTTCTGGGTGATGAGAGCCATCTCCTCATCCTGATCTTCATCTTCAGAGTCATCTATTTCATAATCAGGTGAAGTTGTGGATTTGAGGGCAATGGTTCTTTTCTTTTTGATTTCATCCTCTTGATGTTGCATCATGCTAAGTTCATGAGTCATCAAGGATCCAAGAAGCTCTTCTAGAGGTAGAGTGTTCAAGTCCTTTGCTTCTTGGATGGCAGTCACCTTGGCTTCCCAAGTTCTTGGCAGTGACCTGAGAATCTTCCTTACAAGTTCACTGTTAGTATAAGATTTGCCAAGACTCTTTAAACCATTGATTATATCAGTAAAACGAGTAAACATAGCAGTTATGGACTCATCATGCTCTATTTTGAACAATTCATATTTATGTACAAGCATGTTTATTTTAGACTCTTTTACTTGATTTGTTCCCTCATGGGTGACTTCTAACCTATTCCATATTTCTTTAGCAGATGCACAAGTAGAAATGCGATTAAATTCACTAGCATCTAGTGCACAATAAAGAACATTCATAGCTTTGACATTTAATTGTGCCAATTTCTTGTCAACCTCATCCCATTCTTTCTCGGGTTTGGTTGACTCCTCACCATCTATAATCTTGGTGGGTGTGTGAGGACCATTCACTATGATACTCCACATATCATAGTCGAGTGCTTGTATGAAAATCTTTATCCGAGCTTTCCAATAGGTGTAATTAGACCCATTGAAAAGTGGAGGTCGGTTTGTTGATTGCCCCTCAGCTAGAGAAGTTCCAACATGGGTTGCCATAGATCTTTGGCTCTTTGATTGTTAGATCAAAGAAGGGCTAGAGCACTGGCTCTGATACCACTTGTTGCCCAGCTATGCAACCCAAAAGGGGGGGTGAATTGGGTTTCTAAAAATTTTAAGCCCAACAAATAACTTATGAAGAACAAAACAATGGCTTTAAATCAATATTAATTACTTAAAGTAGTATTGCAAGGATATAATAAAGAAATAAGATAAAGCGATAAAGCACACCACAAACACAAGGATTTATAGTGGTTCGGTGCTAACCTTACACCTACATCCACTCCCCAAGATCCCACTTGAGAATTTCAATCCACTATCCTTTGTATTCAACCCGAATACAAAACGTCAGAAACTCCGACACTAGCTATCCCAAGCTAGAATACAAGACGTCGGAAACTCCGACCCTAGCTATCCCAAGCTAGAACACTTGTTTCCCGGGTACAAGCAAACCCAAAACACTCCGATTTCAGGTTCGGATCAACCTTTCCTTGTTTTGGAAATCCTCCAAAAACAAGAGCAAGAACTCACAAAGAGTAAGAATATTTAGAGCACAGATGAATACAATAACAGCTCCTTAAATGAGCAAATATAACAATAAAAGCTTTACTCAAATGAAGAACCCCTTTTTTAGATTTTCTCAAGATGAATGAACGGTTGAACGCTTGAGAAGAGGTTGATTGTTGATTGAAGATCTCTTGAAAGCTTTGAACGATCTCTAGATCAAGGTTGAAACGATAGGCGTGAAGAATTCTCTCCTTGAAAGATCTTCCTTTTCTCTTTCACAATCTCTCTGGTATATTGTGGATCCTCTCTCTTTTTCTCTATGGATATTTCATTGATCTCAGGCTTTTTCTTGCAAATTTCGGATCCTCTCTTCTGTTCTTCTCTTTTTCTTCTTTTTCTCTTCTTATTTGATTTCATGTTTGATCTGCTATTTAATCTGCAATTTCTTTCATCAAATTAAGTATTTTGTAGCATTAGAAGCAAGAGAAAATAATTCAGGCAGATAAAGAGCCGTTAGAGAATTTTTAGGAAGCATAAATGGCAATTAAAACGGGCAAAAAAATAGCCGTTGCTGATATTTCCCGTCGCAGGAGTCGACTCATGAGTCGACTCATGCTTCAGGGGTCGACTCATGAGTCGACCTCTGTTGTAAAAACCAGAGAATGCTTTTCTGGAATTTCTTGGCTCAAATTAGCAGGGGTCGACTCATGAGTCGACTCATGCCTTGTGGGTCGACTCATGAGTCGACTCACAGGTCGTGCCAAGCCAGAAAACTAGCGTGCCAAGGAGAATTTTTGCGTGCCAATCAGCTCACAGTGCCATGAGTTGACTCATGAGTCGACTCATGCACTTCAAACCTTCATAACTTCAAAAATATAAGTCCAAACACAATGAAATTTTCACCAATAGATTTCAAATCATTTGTTCTACCAAATGGTACTATCAAATCAGGATTTTAGTGAAATTATAATTTTGCCCTTGAAGAGCATAAGGACTTTTTCATTTTAAAATATTGTATCCCTTCAATCTGCTTTGTAATCATCAAAATCAATCTAGGAGCAACAGATGTTCATGATAGAACAAATTCTACTCATAAACATCCTATATATATTGGACTGAAAAAACCCAAGCAGCCTCTTAGATCTATCTCTATAGATCTTCATCACTAGTGTTGGGTTCTGATAGGATCAAGATGCTGTCGTTAAGACACCGTGATTATCAATCAAATTTTAACTTTAATAAAAATTAAAATAATATAGAAAGTAGTGAATCGGGTCAAATCCACAGAGAAAGCAAGATTTTGATTTGAAATCTTTGATTTAAAAAAAAATAAAATTTTGGAGAAAGCAATTTAAGTCGGAAATAGAAATTAAAAGTGCGAAAAATAAATCGGGTACTAAGATCTACTAACTAGATCCTAGCATCTATATGCAATAAAAATAAATAATAAAAATTTGAAAAGTATAAAAATAAATTGGTACTAAGATTTACTAATTAGATCCTAGCATCTACGTGCAAAAAAATAAAAGACAGAAATTTAAAGTGCAGGAAAATAAATTTTGCATTAATTGAAGTTGAAATTCAAGTACAAGGAATTTAAAAAGAATAATAAAATAAAATAAAAATAAAACTGTAACAAAGATCTGAAGTTGATCAGCCAAGCCTCATCAGAAAGATGGTTGATGACCTCTCTATCTTCCGTTGTACTCCATAGAGCGAACCAGCTTTCTCCTTCTTTTCCTTGGGTCCCTAAAGCTATTTTATTTTTTTTTCTATTTTTTTTTACACTCTCTACTCAATTTGTCTGCCCTCCAAAGCTTATTCCTGGACCCCCTATTTATAGATGAATTTTTCATGATTTTTTGGTAGGAAAAGAAGTCCTAAAACCCTTAGAAATCATATAAATCTCCTTAGGAATATTCCTGGCCGTCAGATCAGCTTCGGACCACCCAGATCTGTTCAAAAATTAGAGTTATAATCCTTATCAGGGTCGGATCAAATGTCAGCCGTCTGATCTGGGTTCGAATGAAGTTCTGGCCGTCAGATCATGCAAAAGAATCCTTAACACAGTCAGGAGTGATAACAGCCGTTGGATCGCGTGATGGATTGCTTCTGGGCTGTCGGATCGTGCAAAAGAGTCCTATTCAAAGTCGGCAACGAGTCTGAACCATCGGATCTGGATCGGATTGAATCTCAGCTGTTGGATCGCACCCAAGATCTTATTCTCATTGTGAACCACACCTGTGGACCGCATAACTATTCCTGTGGACCGTGCCCTGGCTCTGTGGACCGACCGATCGGTCCATCATACATCGGAGGCTATTTTCTTTATTTTTTTAGGATATTTTAGCTCCATTTTTGCTCCAATTTTCTCCTAAAAAATTAAAAAAAAATATGCATTAAATTTCTCAAAAATTTCTCTTCATTTTGGTGGTTAAATTACTTAATTAAATTAACATCTATTTTTTTATAAATATATCTAATTTCATATTTTTTTTCAAAATTACTTTATTTTTTAGAAAAAATCAATAAATTCATGAAATTAGGATTTCCATATCTCATGTGGAGTCTTTGCAACTGGTTAATTTGGAATCCAATTTAGAACATAACAAGTAGTCTTAAGAGCATAATCCTAAAAGGAGACTGACAGACTTTTAAACCCCATCATGGATTGAACTATGTCTAATAAAGTTGATTTCAATAAGAGAGAATCTTTATTCTCTTCTAGATATGTTAAAAAACTCATCGAAAGGACATTATCCTTTTTGGTCTGATCGAAGAGTTTCAATGTTCTTTTCAATTCATTTCTCTACCTTATTATGGATTGTTTGAATCTTTCAAATAATTCAAATTTATGGCAAACATGTTCGTAAATCTAATACATCAGTATGTATCAGATTCAGAACATCATTGGCTTGTTCACTTTTTCCAATAAAAGATGACTTGGTCATCTTACTAAGAAGATAAGATTGATAGGTTGACAATGATTCACAATCATTGATCTTGAGAATTATCTCCTGTTGATTCTATTTTTATTTATATGATCAAGCGTAAACTGCCAAAGGTAGGCTTCCATGACATTATCTACTCTAAGGAGTTTGTTTGTTGTGTACAGTATACTAACAAGCTGTGACTATTTGTAAATGCCATTTCTTTAGTTGTCCACATGATTTTGACATCATTTATAATAAAATCATAAAATCATTAGACAATAGTGACAATTACTAAAATGATATTATTAGAATTAAAAATAAGCTTGATGATTCTTAAAACTAAGATTGAAATATGACTTCCAACTCCAACATTCAGAAATCTTTTACTGTTTTCAAACTTTCTACTAATCTGAAGTCGTTGCAATAATTTACATGGACTTTCGATATCCAATATCTAGATAGTAGTATTATAGATAGAAAAATCATAAGGTATTATCATATAAATATCTTGTTCAGCAACTCTTTGCTGATTTCTCTTCCTCAATCTGTTCGGATCAAGAGACTCTGCCAGATCAGGTTAACCTTAGACTCTTTTGTCAGTTCGGACTCATTAGTCCAAGCACGACTCTTTTGCACCTTCTTTTTCTTTTTTTTCTGAAAGAATTATTGTCTCACTAAAGACACATCTTCAGAGGTGTAAAAGGACTCCTTCAATATTTGAAGAATTTTTTTTCACTGAGCATCAATGAATTTACAATTAAATTTGTATTCTTTGTGCTCTCAAAAATACCACACGGTGATACAATCATGTGGCCACTTCTGATAAGTACCTTTGATCGCATCACATATTTTGGATGTGAAAACTTTAGGTGTTGGATTCATAATCATATTTAAGATCCATTCATGCTCTAGAACTATTTACAACATCCGATACCATCTATCGAAGTTGGATCTGATGAATAAGTCACTGTCAAACAGTGAATGGAGCAACAGACATCTAGCCGTAACTGAAAGAAAAATACAAGATCTCTATGTTTATGAATTGATTAAGCCTAAAGTCATGGACTTTAGTCTAAAGATTCTCTCACTATTTTATTCGAATTGGTAGTCTTTATCTCCAATCTGACGAATTACTCTAATTCCTTAGTGGGTACTAGAATTCACACAGACTGCACATGAGCCTGATTTTGGCCAACTCACCCACATACATCTATGGGTAGATTCTTAACCAATTATTTCATCAAATAATTTTTAGTAATTGATTTATCCCTAGGTAACTTTTCAGTTGACTTTGGTCTTCTCTGCAAGCCCTGATTAGGTCCAACCATTAACATGATTATACTTATGAATCTAACTACCAAATAATCAGGCCTGACTTTGGCTGGCTAACTTGACCACTTGACAGAGAGACTCGACTAAGTCATCATATTATTGAATGATAATTTCAATACCAGATGAACACCAGCCCTTTGGGCCTCCAATGATCATCATACTAATGGACCCATTATCACCTAACTTAATGGGAGGCTATGATCTAGTTATCCCCATAACTAGCTTATTCTAAAGACCTAATAATTTAGAAAATTTTAATCAATTTAGAGAAGAGATGAGAAGAGATCAACCAGTAAACCACAATCCTCTCACTGACTTCATCAAGTCATTGAATTGGATTAAGGTCATGCTAGTTTAACTGGCATATAGATCAGTCACACTGATCAACCTTAATGACATGGATCAACTCAAATCACTTAGTGGTCTAATCAAGATATAATCCATCAAATTGGCCAGATAAGTGAGATCGATGGAAGGGTCTGCTAAGTTTGCCTTAGACACCATCGAAATGGCTAGGTAAGCCATTCCTAATTAAAAACCATCGATCGAAATATCAAACTTACCTTAGATACTAATTGGTTAATTAGTTTCGATTTAACCAACCTAATGATTCAGGTTCAACTACTAAGCCATAATCAAGGTTCATTTGGACTAATCAAAGATATGGACTTGACCATCTACAACTATTGTAGTGGTTCTAGAGAAACTCTGATTTAATCTAATTTAATATTTGGTTAGATTTAATCAATTTTTCTAGTTAGTCTATTAACTCTTTGATTCTAACCTTAGGTCTAACCCAATCAAGAGGACCTAATTTGAGCTAACTCTTGCCCCCATATTTTATGCGAATGATATTAGATCTTTAATTCATAATTCTAAATCTAATCGATTCTATACTTAATTTTTAATTAAGTTTAGCACCAACATGGGTTTAGGTTATGGTTATGGTTTGAAATAATTTCAATATTTTATTTTATAAATAATTTACAACAAATATTATGTAAAAATTTTTTATTCTGAAACTAGGTCGACTCAATCAACATTGAGCCGGCTACATAAGGAGACTGGATCAACTCAAATTAAAACTGGATCAGCTTAATAATTTTATGAGCATGATTTAAGGAGTTTCAGAATTGAAGATTTTTACATAACACTAAAATAAAATCAATCATAATACTTTTAAATCATATCTAAAACTTTTATGACTTGAGATTGAAAGAACCAGATCTAGGGTTTCAAGATTAGATCTTAAAACTTTTTCAAGATCTGGCAGTAAAAGACTAAAATAAATCAAAATTTATCTTATAAAATCAGAGAATCCCTAGATCTAAAATCTTATTACATGATTATTACATGATATTAAATCAAAAATTAAAATATAAAGAGCAAGAACTACATGTTGATCATATCAACATGTTTCTATACTACATCTAATGTATGTAAAATATAATAGATCAGATCTATTACCTTGCAAGTTAGATATTCTAACTTTACTGATCTGGGTTTGAGGATGATGTTGTGAGCTGTACACATGTCCGACCTCTAGGAGTCATCCACACGAGCTCACAAATCATGATCAGAAGTCCTGATCCAAGAAATCAGTACAGTATGCTAGTACTGCGCTGATCCTTCTTCGATGGTCGATCAGATGCTTCCTTCTTCTTGATTGGACTCTTCCAAATATGAGAAGTAGGAGAAAGAGTTTTTGATGAGACACTCTCAGAAAACTTACAGATGGTGAAGGGAAGAGATGAACCCAGCAACTTTAGAAGAAGACCCTCTTCTTCTTCTCTTTGTTCTAACCCAGATACCTAGTTTTGTGTCTATTAGATCTCCACACCCTAAGACTCTTTCTCCTTGATTTTTAGACATCTCAAATGACTCTCAATGCTCTATGTTTCATAAAAATTTTATGAAGAAAATCCTTTTAAATAGAGAGATAAGAAGAATCCTTGTCTAGGTCAAATACCTAGTCAAGGATTATCCAAACAAGACAAGACAAGGGGCACCCAACTCTTGGGCATCCCTTCCTTCTTTTTCTGCCATGGACCACCAGAAAAGGGTGTATATTATGTGCCATAAAATCCAAAAAGATCCTAAAAAAAATCTAGGTAAAATCAGTGCTAAGGAAAGAGTTTTGGTTTTCTAAAAACTCTATCTCATAGAATTTGAAATCCAAACTAATTCCTACTTTGACATGGTCCACAACCACATTCCATGTAAGAGAGAAAGAGAAGAAAGTTTTGGGCATGCGTGAAGACCTGGGAGAGAGGGTTTTATCACACAAAATAAGAGAGAGTGGGCATGGGATAAGAGAGAGTAGGCATGGGGGCTAAGGTGGCGCAAGGTGGAATCCTAGTCTTACTAGGATTCAATGTATGACTTGTTCAAATTTGATTTCTTAAATCAAATCAAATCAAAACTAAATCAATCCAATTAAAATATATTTTAATCCAAATAAAAATTTAATTAAATTAAATTAAATTAGATTTAAATCTGATTTAATTTTCTAATCGAATTAAAAATTAGGTTGACCCAAGTCCTAATTGGACTAGGACTAGTTTTTCCTTGCGCTTGGCTTATCCAATAAACCAATTGAACTTGATCCAATCAAGCCAAAACTAAATCTAATTAAATTATATTCAATTAGACTTAATCTCAATCCATTGGCTTAATCAAATTAAGTCAATTAGTAATCGAATTGCTAATCGAACCTCCTGCAATACTTGCACTAGGTTAAATGTCAATCGTATTGATCGTTTAATCCTAGAATGATTCTTAATCATTGATCAACCATCCGATCGGATCATGAACTCTAATGTGTGTGACCTTATAGATCTGAAACTAAGCTGATAGCATAGAAATAAATTTTTGTACCAATCGAAGTGACCATCTAGCAATGGTACCCGATGGTCGGATAGGTCGAATGTGTAGAATAACATCCTTAGAACCCATGCGGATATAGTTTTCATATAATTCATCCCCTTAACCAAAATGCTTACAGGACACCTCAGAGTTTAACTGTCAACTCTGATCAGGTTGTCCACATTATATTTCAAAGTATCAAATACATCTGATGGATTACCCTGGCCAAGGTTTTGCTAAATTGAAATACAGCAACTCATTTTTCTCAAACTCTTGGAGTGGTCAATCCCATCTCGATCACACTCTAACTTTGTAAGTACTTGACTACACCCAGAAGCCTTCCATCACTGAATTAGAAATTTAGTTAGTTCAGTATCAAAACACAGTGAGTTGCTTGCAAGTCACTGAGGCGATCTCAGGTCTAAGGGACACTTATACCTATATCCCATCAGAGACATTCTCGACAACAAAATGCTCTGGAGTTGGTCATGTTCAATGATGATGTACCTTTACATCTCACCTATATGCCATATCAGTGTCTTCACACTCCTTAGTTAAGAAGACAACCAACCCATATGGCCTACAGCGACCTATGCTCGATAGAAGCTGTCGTCCTTATTAATAGCCTATCATTTGGTCATGAATAATTTTAAGGACTAATCAATAAATCTTTTCTTTATCAAACCTAAATAGTTCTAAGGACTTCATCACAATAATGAAGTTCATTAGAAGATGAAAACTTACGATGAAAATATCAAAAATATATTTTATTTATTAACAAATCAATTACAATACAAGGTTGCTCAACCGTCAACAGGTTGACGATTGACTTTCGGGATATATTTCTCAATAGAGATTTCATTTTATCATGATTAAAATAATTTTAATCATATAGATTAGATGTCTTATATTTCATACAACTTTGTATCACATACAACAAATCTAGAGTTTCAATATCTAGAATTTTACAGAAAAGTAAGTTCTTTTCATATTCTTTTTCATGGGATCTAATCACATGGCACCCCTACACGTCATAAGAGCATCCCATCAAATGAGAAGAGAGGATCTTTAAACTCTTCTTACCCTATGACTGGATAGCCTGGTAATCAATCCAATCCAAGTACTTGCTAATCGGATCATCTAATCTAATCACATATCATATATGCTTAAATTTAGATCTAATTTAAATTACATCAGATTTGATTATAATCTTAGATCATATCTAAATCAGATCACAGACATCACATGCATGATATAAAATCAGATTTTATCAATGATTAGCACAAACTAAGATAACCTTTTTACTGTAAGGGGTAAACCCTACAGTAGGACAAACTTATATCAGTTTGTGCGATCAATCATTAATTAAATTTAGATTAGAATATTATATATCAAATCTAAATAAAATTTAAATTCAAATTTAATATGAACATAAATCATGTCATAACGAATCTAGGCTATGATACCACTGTTGAAATGCGTAGGTGATTTCATGCATGTATTTCGAAGCTTTTTCAAAAAAATTACAGTGAAAGACTATTAGATTAATCTAATTAATCTAATATGTATATGATCTAATCATTAAACAAACTTACTCTAGAATCTATGACATGTTATGTTGTATATAAAATCTAAAAAATACTGAAGATAAAATCAGCTTGCATGCATGTGAGCAGTAAATCACATCTATTTCTAATATGAGTTCAGAACTCCATACCTGATCGTGGGTTGATGATCTCTACTATTAAGAGATATGGTGGAGAGGATCCTTGCTGGTTGCTCATAGGTTCACATATATCCGGCCTTTACAGAAAGTCCACTCGAAGCTCCAATCTGATCGATCTTCTCGGGAGTGCTAGCTCGCACGAAGATCTTCTTCTTGGCTGATCTGAATCTTTTTTTCAAATCTCTAAAACTTTTTTAGAGGTTGAAGATGAAACTCTAGAGGAGATGAAGAGGTGAAAGAAAGATGGCAAAGAAAATAAATTTTTTCTAATTTATTCCCTCTTCCCAAACCCTTAGGATCAAAAATATGAAATTCAGATTTTTATGCACACCTCAAGAGAGAAGACCCTCCTTTCTATTTTTCATGCCATGAACTATACCCAAACTTTTCTCACATGAAGATCTCTCTTTTGGTATCTTACATGCATAAAAGAAACCACAAAAGCCCCTTTTACAGGCATGTAAGGAGGTGGGGTGAAGAGTCCTAGTGATCCTGGACTCTTTCAGGATTCCGCCTCCCATCATAGTTTCACATCCCAAAATATGTCAAAAAAATATGAGACACCCCTTCCCATATTTTTTTATAGTAAATCATTCTCCAACTAATCTCCCATAAAAGATCTCCTCAAAATGTCACACATATAAGGAGAAAGAAATTTATTGGCATGGAGAGATTGATCTGGATGAGAACAGATTCTCCTGATAAGGAATATTTTGAAATTCAATTTTAGAATCTTCCTTTTATCAAAACCAATTTAGATTTAGATGTAAGATTGATAAGGAAAATAACTCTTTGGTGTCAGAAATCTCACACAAAATAATTTTGTGTGTGGAGATATATGGCATGCAAACTAGGTTGGCACAGGGAGAAAAGTCCTATTCCAATAAGGACTTCTAATTTCTTTATTTGAATCCAAACCAAATCACATCTGATTTAGCCCAAATAAAATATATAAAATCTAATCTAATTAGGTTCATAAATTTTTAATCAAATTTTAATAAAATTAAAAATTAATTGAACCAAAGTTCTGATCAAATCAGAGATAATTCTTCCTTAGCGATTAAGTCATCTCAAAACCTAATCGGGTCAAACCTAATTGAATTCAATTCAATTAAATTTTATTTAATCTTCTTTGCTCAATCAAATTGAGCTAATGAATAATTTAATTACTAATTAATTTTTT
Source organism: Elaeis guineensis (assembly GCF_000442705.2). NCBI lineage: Eukaryota > Viridiplantae > Streptophyta > Magnoliopsida > Arecales > Arecaceae > Elaeis > Elaeis guineensis. The sequence continues at coordinate 1,177,429 of NC_026006.2, forward strand.
ATTAATTTACTAATACTTGATGAATTAATTTATTACAACTTTTGCATAAGATTAACCATCAATCAAATTGACGATTAAGCCTTTGAACGATTCTCAATCGTTGATCAGCCACATGATCAGTCAGAAGCTTCTTTTGAGTGTGACCTCATAGGTTCAAATATAAGTCGGTAGCATAGAAATACCTTCCTGAACCAATCGATGTAACCATCTAGCAATGGTGACCTAACGTTCGAATAGGTCGAATGAAGGCAAAGCAACATTCAAGAATCTATTGGCGTATGGTTACCGTATAATTCATTCCTTTGACCCTAATGCTCAAGGATGACCTAGAATTTAATTGCCAATCCTAGATAAGTCATCCATATTATATTTCAATCTTTTTTAAATCCATCATATGGATTATCAGGGTCCAAATTTTGCTAAATTGAAATACTCTGATGCATATCTCCTACTAATTCAGAGGGGTCAATGTTAGATGTATACCCTAGATGCCAGATCGGCTGATACATTTCTGTACAGATCTAAGGGCAAATTTATAATTTTGACTATAAATGAATAAAAGGGTTATTTTTCTATCACATTGTGTACATTGTGTCTGTGATACATCCTTTGAGTTAGTAGGAATATAAATTCATATTTTTAAGAGTTAAAAATTTAAGGCATGAATTTACATAACTAATTCATAAACAGCTCCTGACCATAGGATCATCACGAGGATAGTGATCGATCCGAAAGGTTGGTGTACGATCGCTTTCTTAGGGTAGATGTGTCTTGAGTCTACGGTGTGGAGACACCCGAACGAGAGTACAGGTATTCATTGAGAACGAGAGTACTGAGCATGACCACTTCGAGCAGTCATAAAGAAGTCTACTTTCTCATCAATGACTAGCTCGATGCTGTAGTTGTGTGTCTAGTACTTTGACCTGAGGTGTATCAATAGTTCACCTTGCATGTGTTATAGTTTGACTACACCATAACTCGGTCTCCTAGCCATTCAGAACCCTGAGGTGTATGTTGGCTGTAGCATATTCATTGTAGGAACTAGGTTGCACCAAGATGGGATCTATCAACCTCGGTGGATGAGAGGAGTAGTCCTATGATAATTGAAAGATCGAGTCCTTAACCCCATGGCCATGGCAGAGTGAAATAAGTAAACTAGTTTACGGCTCGGCTATGTAGGATTTTGAGGGTGACCAGTGTTGTGATCCAGGTGGTGTGCCCAAAGCCCAGGGGACCAAGGCTAAGGCCAAGGTCCATCATTCATGAGGGCTTCATGGAAGCTCTAGGGCTAGTTGGGCCCTAGGTTGAAAGGCTGTGGGCCTTTCGGGTTCTTGAGGTCTAGGTTATGTGGGCCTCAAGGGACCAACTCTTTATGGGCTAGGTCTGGGCCCAGGATAGGTGAGATTAGGTCGAGTCATGGGTGTACATGGGCTTGGGTTAACCTAATCTCCCATAGAGTTGGTCAAGAGAGTTTTGGGTTTGGGTCACTTGACCTTGTGTTTATATATACATGCACTGTATAGGTTTGATTAAGCCAAGGAATATGAAAACTCTTTCTCTCAAGTCTCTCCCTCTCTTCTCCCTCTCTCTCCAGCTATTCTCCATGCCCCAGGAGCAAGAAACCCTAGGGTTTCTTGCCGCCAGGTCCATAGAAGGCAGGAAAAGCAGGGGAGGCACTAGCCCCTCCCCCTTTGTGCCACCAACCTTTTTTTTTTTTTGCCTCTCCCTCTCTTGAAGCTGCCCAAACATCAAGTCCAAGACTTGAAATCTCTTGCTATGAGGTTGGTACAAGTTTCTCTTAGATCTGGAGTTGATCTGAGGTCGTTTGAGGCACGGGTGAGATCTCCATCAACAGATCTACAGGAAAGGCTGCAGCAGGACAGATCTGCAAGATCTGATTTTATCTACCTTCTTCTCTATCTAGAATATCCTGATTCAAGATCTACAAATTGGAAGACCTCAGTTCAGGCCTGATCTGGTTGGGTACCTTATCTTGGATTTTTTAGAGGTGATCTTAGAGGCATTCTTCATCTGGAACGAAAGGCTGACGAAGAAGACAGCAACCAGGCTGATTTCGTCATGGGCCTTAGATCGAGTCCAGAAGTCTCAAGATTTGTTCGTTGCTGGTTTTGCTGCACCCAAGGTCCATGGGAGGAGCCAGGATCGTGCTCCAATAGTTGGTATCAGAGCCACGGTGGTGAGGAAGCAGTTCCAAGCACGAGAAGTTGAAGATCCCAAGTGCTAAAAATTTTCAGCAAGGTACCATCAAGGTATATTCTACACTTCTTGATTTTATATTGCTTGTTTGGCTTGGATCCAGTCATGGGCAGCAATATGAAGGTTGATTTCGAGAAGTTTGATGGCAAGAAAAATTTTTCCATGTAGAAAATCCAGGTGGAGGATCTTCTGGTGCAAGCAGATCTGGATCAGGCTTTGGATGAGAAGCCTGAGGGAATGACAGATAGACAGTGGGCATCATTGAAGAAGAAAGCATGTTCGGTGATCAGAGGATGTTTGACGGATGGGACGTTGTATTCGGTGCTGGAAGAAAAGACCCCGAAGGGCCTTTGGTCGAAGTTGCACACCATGTATATGGGGAAGAATATGTGCAACAAGCTAATGCTGAAGATGAGGTTGTACAGTCTTCGGATGCAGGAGGGATCTTATGTGATTGGCCACATTCAGAGGTTCGACCAGTTGTGCATGGAGTTGATGAATATCGGAGTGAAGCTGGATGAGGAAGATAAGTCTCTGTTGCTTTTGTGTTCGCTGCCAGGATCATATGACTCTTTGGTGACTACACTGCTCTATGGCAAGGAGACTCTGGAATATGAGGACATGGTCTCGGTGCTGAGGTCTAATGAGTAAAGAAAAAAGTTGACCAGAGATCGAGCTTCCCAGGAGGGTTTGGCAGTAGGGGAGAGGACAGGTAGAGGCAGAGGCAGAAGCAAGTCCAGGGGGCGGTCCAAGTCCAGGAAGGGAAAGAAAGAGATGAAATACTTCAAGTGCAATGAGTTCGGGCACTTCAAGTGAGAATGTCCACTATGGAAGAGCAAGAAGGGAGAAAGAAGTGGCTCAGAATCAGTGAGTGCAGTTGCGGGTAGCAGGTGGAGGATGATCTACTTGTGGTATCAGATGGTCACAGGTATTACACAGAGGAGTGGACACTAGACTCTGCGTGCTCACATCACTACATACCACACAGATCTTGGTTTGCGACATACACCAAGACAGATGAGTGATCAGTGACTCTAGGCGACAATCATCCTTGCAAGGTGGCTGGGATAGGGACAGTCAGGGTGAGGATGTTTGATGGGATTGTGAGGACATTGACAAATGTAAAGCACATCCCGGAGCTGGAAAAGAATCTGGTGTCACTAGGCTACTTGGAGCGCAGTGGATACAGCTTCAGCAGTAGGGCTAGAAGCGGAGTACTGAACATCTCCAATGGAGCTATGGTAGTGATAAGAGGCAGGAGGTTGGACAATAACCTCTATCACATGGAGGGATCTGTGGTGACCAGAAAGTCTGATGTAGCAGCTGCAGCACAGGACCAGTAGGGGGCTTACAGGATGTGGCACTACCGCCTAGGCCACATGGGTGACAAGGGGCTGAGGGAGTTGAGCAGGAGAGGACTCATCTCTGATCTGAAAGATGGTGCTACAGGGGAGATCTGTGAGCCTTGCCAGATGGAAAAGCAGAGGAGAGTTCAGTTCAACATCAGTACAACCCGTAGTGCAGCCCCTTTGGAGTTAGTACACACGGATGTGTGGGGACCAGCCTCAGTTTCAGCTAGGAATGGGGCCAGATACTTCATGATCCTGATTGATGATTTCTCAAAGAAACTCTGGATTTACTTCATAAGAGAGAAGTCTGAGGTCTTCACCAAGTTCAAAATCTGGAGAGCTGAGGTGGAGAAGGAGCAGGGGAGGAGCGTGAAGTGTCTGAGGTCAGACAATGATGGAGAGTACACCAGCAGAGAGTTCCAGAACTACTGTGAGGAGTGTGGGATCAGAAGACACTTCTCAGTTAAGGGGACTTCACAGCAGAATGGGATGGCCGAGAGGATGAACAGAATACTTTTGGAAAAGGTACGATGCATGAGGCTGCAGGCAGGGCTTCCAAAGGTGTTCTGGGTTGACACAGCCGGTTACTTGGTCAATCGATCACCTCACACCAGGTTGGATGGCAGGCTTCCAAAGGAGGTGTGGTCTGGGAGGACAGTTGGGCTGGGCCATCTATGGGTATTTGGGTGCACGGCCTATGTGCACATTAGAGCTGGTGAGCGAAGCAAGCTAGACACCAGATCAAGCAAGATGGTGTTTCTAGGCTATGGGATCCCTTGAAAAAGAAGGTCATCATTGGTCGGGATGTGACTTTTGATGAGGAGTCAGTCCTACGGAGGCGAGCAGGCATGGAGGAGCAGCAGGAGCAGGAGGAGGTCCAGCAGGGTGCTGCTGGACAGCTTACCTCTTTGATTTTGCCTCTTGCAGGTACTACGGGAGGACATGACATTCAGGTGGAGAACCTACCTAAGGTGTCTCCACAGGTGGAGAGGACTCGGACGGATGATCGAGGTGGAGAGGTCCAGCAGGAGCCAGCTAGATCGAGGACTGATATCGGTGTTGCCCTACACAAGCCCAAGAGGACCATCAGGCAACCGGACCGATATGGCTTTGAGGAGATGCTGTCATATGCCCTGGTGACAGTGAATGGAGACCCATATACGTATTAGGAGGCTATTGAGAGCCAGGACAAAGAGCGGTGGGTCCAGATGATGTCCGAGGAGATGCAGTCTCTCCACCAGAACCGGACGTGGCGATTGGTGCAGTTGCCACAGGGGAAGAAGCCCATTGGCTGCAAATGGGTCTACAGTCGCAAGGAAGGGCCTTCAGAGCAGGGAGGTATCAGATTCAAGGCGAGGTTAGTGGCCAAGGGATACTCCCAGAAGGAAGGCATCGACTTCAGTGAGGTCTTCTCTCCCGTCGTCAAACATACTTCCATCAGAGTGTTGCTGAGCATTGTAGCAGCTTAGGATTTAGAGCTGGAGCAAATGGATGTCAAGATGGCGTTCCTCCATGGGCATTTGGAGGAGAGGATTTACATGGAGCAGCTACCCGATTTTAGGGATCCAGGATCAGAGGAAAAGATTTGTTTGTTGCAGAAGTCGCTGTACGGGCTGAAGCAGTCGTCGAGGCAATGGTACAAGTGGTTCGACTCCTATGTGCGCAGCATTAGACTTTCCAGGTGCGAGTTTGATCCTTGTGTTTATACTCAATCTTTTGAGGATAGTTCTAGGGTGTTCCTACTCTTGTATGTGGATGACATGCTTATAGCATGCAAGAGTAGGAAGCTTGTGTAGGATCTGAAGGCATCCTTATCTCGGCAGTTTGAGATGAAGGATTTGGACCCTGCAAGGAAGATCCTAGGCATGGAGATTTTCAGAGACCGAGTCCGGAGGGTGCTGCATCTATCTCAGGGGGGCTATATACAGAAGGTCTTAGAGAGGTTCGGGATGAAGGGAGCAAAGCCGGCAGAGCTGCCACTTGTCGGTCACTTCAGACTCTCGAAGACCATGGTGCCACAGACTGAGGTGGAGGCTCAGGAGATGAAGACGGTTCCTTATGCTTCAGGAGTTGGGAGCTTGATGTATACTATGGTCTGTTGTAGGCCAGACATCGCTTATGCAGTGAGTCAGGTTAGCAGGTTCATGGCGCAGCCTGGCAGGGAGCACTGGAGAGCTCTGAAGTGGATATTTAGATACCTGACGGGTTCAGTTGGAGTTGGCATCTGCTACAGACAGTGAGGAGGTACAGTGGGATACTCTGACATGTCCAGGGAGGCTCAGGGGCTGATTGGCGGTTATGTAGATGCAGACTTCAATGGAGATGTGGATACCCGGAGGTCTATGACAGGCTTCATCTTTAGCCTGTATGGAGGTCCTATTTCTTGGAGATCGAGTCTGCAGCCTATGACACCCCTATCCACTACAGAGGTGGAGTACATCGGGCTGACAGAAGTAGCTAAGGAGGCAATTTGGCTGAAGGGTTTGTTGACGGAGATGGGCCTTACTCAGGAGGCCATTAGAGTGCACTGTGACAGTCAGAGTGCACTTCTATTAGCACAGAACTTAGTCTATCATGCAAGGACAAAGCACATCGACATTCGGTATCATCAGATCAGAGAGCTTGTGGAGGATGGTGAGGTGGAACTGGTAAAGGTACACACCAAGGAGAACCCAGCTGATGCACTTACGAAGGTACTTCCATGGGACAGCTTTCAGAGATGTGTTGAGCTGATTCGGCTGATGGACAGAGTGGAGCTGGTTGAGGCCTTGGGACACCAACGTAGAGATTGTTATGATCCAGGTGGTGTGCCCAAGGCCCAGGGGACCAAGGCTAAGGCCAAGGTCCATCATTCATGAGGGCTTCATGGAGGATCTAGGGTTAGTTGGGCCCTAGGTTGAAAGGCTGTGGGCCTTTCGGGTTCTTGAGGTCTAGGTTATGTGGGCCTCAAGCGACCAACTCTTTATGGGTCAGGTCTGGACCCAAGATAGCTGAGATTAGATCGAGTCATGGGTGTACATGGGCTTGGGTTAACCTAATCTCCCATAGAGTTGGTCAAGGGAGTTTTGGGTTTGGATCACTTGACCCTGTGTTTATATGTACATGCACTGTATAGGTTTGATTAAGCCAAGGAATACGAAAACTCTTTCTCCCAAGTCTCTCTCTCTCTTCTCCCTCTCTCTCCAGCTATTCTCCACACCCCAAGAGCAAGAAACCCTAGGGTTTCTTGCCACCAGGTCCATAGAAGGCAGGAAAAGCAGGGGAGGCGCTAGCCCCTCCCCCTTTGTGCCACCAACCTTTTTTTTTGCCTCTCCCTCTCTTGCAGCCACCCAAACATCAGGTCCAGGATTTGAAATCTCTTGCTACAAGGTTGGTACAAGTTTCTCTCAGATCTGGAGTTGATCTGAGGTCATTTGAGGCACGGGTGAGATCTCCATCAACAGATCTACAGGAAAGGCTGCAGCAGGACAGATCTGCAAGGTCTGGTTCTATCTACTTTCTTTCCTATCTAGAATACCCTGATTCAAGATCTATAAATTGGAAGACCTCGGTCCAAGCCTGATCTGGTTGGGTACCAGATCTTGGTTTTTTTAGAGGTGATCTTAGAGGCGTTCTTCATCTGGAACGAAAGGCTGACGAAGAAGACAGTAACCAGGCTGATTTCGTCAAGGGCCTTAGATCGAGTCCAGAAGTCTCCAAATTTATTCGTTGCTAGTTCTGCTGCACCCAAGGTCCATGGGAGAAGCTAGGATCGATCATGCTCCAACAACCAGCAGAGTGCAGCTCGAAGTACAGCAATGAACGACCCATGGAAAAGAGACTAATGGAGTCAAGCTTGTAAAGGATCTGTTAGAAAGGCAAGACATATTTGGAACTCTTGAAAAGAATCAGGGGGGATCGAAGTCAAAAATGCTTATGTATCCCGACAGAGGCCTACGTGGCATTATTAGAGACAAAGCCCCAAGTCTGTGGGTCAAGATGAGAGATCTACAGATATACCTGGGGCAAGAGAGCATTCAGGCGGGGCAAGCACAGAACATAAAAAAGATACTCAGTAAAGTAGCACCAGCACTATATATGGGGTGCATTCTATGGTGGGACTATCTGCCTGAGATCAGTCAGATGACGTCCGATCTGGAACGATTGAGAAAAATCACTAATGAGATTATTGCTAGTGAGGGATTAACCGAAGCACTTCAAACTACCATGAAGAGGGAGAATATTGAGGAGAGGTTATTGCCTGAAATAGCATCGGAGGATAGGTCGGCAAGAGCCACCGCTATATGGATAGCGGAGATAGTGCTTTCCATAGCCATCTGTGTAGCAACAGCAAAAGCTAGAGGGGATTAGAGAATATTCAGATACTACGGAGGTTTTTGTACAATATTCGAGCTTTCTAATGAAAAGAGAAAATTCCTTCTCTTCCCAACAATCTGTAGATATAAAGCTCTTAATAGGGAATCACATGCTCCTTTCTCTTTGGCGACTGCTTTCTTAGTGTGGCATGGCTTTCGACGTTGACGTCTATAGAATGGAGCCTAAACCGTTGGGCCATTTTCCAGTCATCTTTCATCTCAAAAATCCCATCTTGCTTGGGACTGGTTGATTCTTGCTATAGTGTCAGAATCGAATGTAGCCTTCCATTCCGAGGTGAGGCCGCCCCACACAAAAAAAAAATGAGAGTTTCATAGAAAAAATGGGGTGGGGAAGGGAGAGAGGGCAAGCAGGCTCCCTTCGCTTTCTAACAGCCTATTCTGTTAAACAACTTATAAAACCGACTTTAGGCAAGTAAAAGCTAGAAAATAGGTAAGCAAATGCAAGTAATTCATCTAGGGCAGCGATGCGAACGCTTGTGAGTGCATCGCGACTTTGATATTAAGGATGTAAGTAACCTAACCTATTAAAGAATCTCTCCTCGGATAATAATATTTATGAATTTGTCACTACTGATCTGCACTTACCCGAGGATCTAGTATGGTTTGAGTCGGTCCTTGGTTGTTTCAGTACATTCAGTTCCAAGTCAATTCAATTCAGTTCGCGTAGTTCGTAGTGAGGAAAGAATCTGTATTACAAGGATCCATTAACTCTAAATCTGGCAGTTCCTACCAGGGTCAGAGCGGATTCCCAAGCTTTAGGGCAGGAATAGCGGGCATTGTCTTTAAGCAGCTGACTTCGACTTCCACGTAGCTACAGCTGCAGAGGATAGTCTCTAAAAGCTACAACCCTCTCTTCTTATTCTCCAAAAACATACCTAGGTTTTGGCAATCACTCTACTTACAGAGAACCTAAGAACTAACAATAAGCCTTTAGGCAGCGGAAATGCCGTCTTCCTTTACAATGACTTCTTCCACAGCTTGAGTAACCAATGGAGCAGCTAAAGAAAGGGGACTGCTGATCTATGTACACTCTTAGCTCGTTGAGAATCTCTGTCACCAAATGGAAATGAGAATTCACCCGACGGAAATGAGTGTTTTCGGTTACTTTCAACAATAATGAGATTTCGGTGACATTCATTCAATGCTATGTCTAAGTAGATCGCTCAAAGTGATTGATGCCCCCAAAGGGGTGGCGGACTCTCTTGTTGGGTCTATTTCTGATGGCGTGGCTCTTAGAGCCTTCTTTGTAACTAGGAGAAATTCCAGTTAATAATGATCTTTCTGCGATTCTACCCGAAGGTTGGATTGTATGGGTCTCTCTTTCATGCACAAATTTCTCCAGCTAGCGCTTCCAATTCCAAATGAGACATTATTATTTATATGTTATGTTAATTCTTTCTCGAAATGAGTTGAGTGATGGCAGGAGGTTTGTAGAATCACCTTGAGTAGTGGAACGGATCGGGGATCCGTGTTTATGTCACCAATCGATTCATTTTGTAGCTGTCTGTCTGATCCTAACATGGCCGAACTAAGCTAAGCGCTTGGCTTGTCTTCTTAGGTTCCCAACCAACCTGTACATTAAATATCAAAATCCATTACAGAAGAGAATTAACATAACGAGGCTTGGAGTATCTAAAACTAAGTCCAGTGAACTGAAAGTCTCTGAAGACTCGAAAGGAGAATAAGTGAGATATTGAAGATCAACAGGGCTTAATCCAATAATCAAGGAGGAAGAGCATGTGTGCTAAGCACAAGGTCCCGTATTCGCTCAGGTGGGCTAAAAAAGAGCCCCAAAGGAAGCCAGAAATCAAATAGGTATAAAGGAATACTTTCACTCAAGACTTTTGAGGGAGCCAAAAAATCCAGGCTAATAAAATTCTTTTTCATAATTACCGAGGACGTGAATCAATCTTCAACAACCACATGAGATAGGCACATCTTTTGCCAAAGGTTATAAACGATGGAGTGGGAATATGACTGCAAGATGGTATAGGGCCACAAGAATCAATCCAAGTAAGCTTAGTTTTGGGAACTTCCCTTCTAGCCTTTCCCCGTGGAAGTACGATTTTCATTGGTGAAAGGATAGCAGTCAAGCCACAAGAGAAGAGATCATTAACATCGACGCTTCCAATATCCAACCTAAGAGAGTAGGGAGTTCGGTCAGAGACACAAAAAGTACGATATCTTCCTGACTTTCCAGTCTACTTCTTAAGTTCCTGCTAGAGTACTGTCAAATAGGTTCTTCTGCCGCTTCACTGGAAGATCGGCATAACCGTCACGATCGGGGCAAAAGCGATCTTCTGTCTGCTGATGAGCCGAGCTGCAACTTCAAAATGCTCGGGCTCACGCTCCTCTCATAGGGGAATCCATTGTTGGCCAACCAGTATGCCAAAAATGCCAACTCACTCTTTCAACTCCCTATCTTCAAACTCTTTGAAATGACTCACCATTCATCTCGAACTGATCTTGTTGTTTTTGCTGGCCTGTTCTCTCAGCAACTGTGTCCACTCTTCAGCCAATTTATTCTTCGGGCGAAGATGCTCATCCGTGGGGACGTCTGTTAGCATCGCTCCCCTCAGCAGAAGGTTTCCCAACACAGCGGTATCTTCCAAGGTCTTATGTCACCTCTACCCATTTTAGAAGCTAAGTTTGGGTGACTGTACACCATCTGAGACACAGACAAGTCAGCATAGTGTTATCTTGGGTAATAGAAAATTGAGAGGCGATGATCGTATCGAGGATCCCCTACTCTCGTCAGCTTCCCAGTGCTGAAGGTTTGCGGCCCAATATGAAGCGAATGATCAAAGAGGGGTTGCATAGATCTTGAATTGCTTGGGCAAAGAAAGTGGCAAAGTGAACTGGTAAGATCACTCCCTCAATGCTGGAGAAATTGAGAACGGAGATGGAGATGCTAGAATAGGAAGGGTTCAGTATTGAGCCTATAAAGGCTAGGATAGAATTTGCTTTTGCTGTGCAGCAGGAGATAGGTAGATTGAAAGAACAACGATGGAAGGCCCTATAAATAAGGAGAGGCAGGCATTATAAGTTTGATTGCAGAGGGGTGGTGAGCAGGAAACAAAGTCAAAAGTGCCGGGTTGCAATTTTGGAGAAAGAAATGGTAGGTAGAGTTGCAGGATAAACTTGCCAGGGCTGCAGAGGAGCTAGTCAAGGCCAGAGAGGAAAATGCGTTGATTGGCCCAGTCTGAAGGTGAAGCTGTCAAGGTAGAGTTGGAAGACCAGACTGTAATAAGTATTGTTGCTGCCCTATGACACAGGGTTACGGACCCAGATTCATTCATTGGAAGAGTCTTTTCATTCGTTACATTTGGTCTGTATAAACTCTTAATATATTTTCATGATGATTCTTTTTTTTTGTTTTATAATCAGTAGTTACTTAGAGTAGATATAGCAATAACTACATATAAGTAAGTGCCAGGCCATCCTGTTGGCACAAACGGAGATGTTGGTCCCAACGGGAGGTAAAGTAAAGGTTTAATGTAAAACCCCTTTTTGTATGCTGGATAACATGTTCACCAAGTTTATGGAATAACAGAAGAGTGAAAAGCTCCATCCCGATCTAGCAGGACAAAAGTGAATTGGCTAAGCATAAAAAGCTTGAAGCCATTTTCCGTTGATGGGCTCTTCAAGTGTTTAACCATTAAAAGTATATAGTGTCAAATATCCCTTATGATGAGCCTTAGTAATAAGATAGGGACCTTCCTAGTTAGGGGAGAATTTGGTGTGAGGCATGCCATCATAGCTCATCTGAGTCCTTAATACATAATCCCCAGGGTGGCCGTTCGTGAACATGCTTTTCAACTCCATCCAGGCTTGAGAAATCTCTAAGTGCTGAAGGGCAGTAAAGCCTCTGTTCTGATAAGGCTTCGAGGTTCTGCCAGACAGACGGGCTTCAACTATGGTGAATCCAACCAACTGAATATCACTGGTAAGAGCTGTTCGAATAGAGATCCCCTCAAACTAGCAATGGAATGAAAGGGGCTTCGTATTTTCTCCCAAGGCAAGCTCCTTTAAAGGCAGGAAAGTTTGAAAGCAGACAAGGGCCAGCAAACGAGGAAAGAAGGAAAGTGTTTCTTAAATAAGACAGTCGTAAAGTTCCTTCTATAAAAGCATCGATTGCAGTTCGAGTTTGAGTTGCAGTCCTAAGTTTTTCCCCTTCTATTGCATTGGATGTAGTTTCCTTACCTACAGTTTGAGATCCAGTGTCAGTTCCTGCTATTCTCCTTTTAGGAGGCTTTTCTAGGGATTATAGACAATCTGGTAAGCAAGCGCACCCTATTGCATTTCGAGTCTTAAGGTAATCCCTTGGGAAAGAAAGTGCTAGTTCTCTTGCAAAGAGTTTCTGGGAGTTTGAGTCTCCAGACGAGTGTACCAGCCTTTCAAGTGGAGAGATTTTCTTACTCGACCAATAGGGATAGGAATGGGATCTAGCAAGTCAGTTATTACGCTTAGGAAAGTGCGAGTTTCCTTCCCCGTCATCCAATTGGAGTCCTTCTGCTTTCGATCTTGAATGCTCTATTCCGCTCCTTGATTACTTTCTGGGATGACAGCAAGTCTTCTCCCCATTGGTGAGATTGGTCCCATTCCTTTGTTCTTTGTCCAGCTACTCGGTCAATGACCAAAGAAAGCACCAAAAATGCGAAATACGACGTTGTTTTTAATGGTGGTAGGGTTTGATCAAAGAAAGTACTAAAAATGCAAAATACGACATGTTTTTTATCGTAGAATGAACGCAGAAACTGAACGCCGATATGCTACAGCAATATGATAGAACACTCCCAAGACCCAGGGAAGGTACCTTTCGGAATATTGGTTCACTTGCTTGGTAGTCGAGAAGGAAGGCTTGAAATCTAGCTTGCTGCCCACAAGGGGCAGCGTAAAACTGCGTCAGAGAAGACGCCATGCATCACAGCATAAGCAAGCAATGTCAGCATAACTCAGCTTCAGATGAGACGGCTGCGATTGAGGATAAAAGGCCAGGAATGCTAGCTGGTACTTAACCTCGTGCTATAAGAAAAGCGCACGCTATGTCGAAAGCGACGGTGGCTCCATATGGCATATTCATTAGTTTGATGGTTTTGCTTTTATTTAAAAAACTTCTTCAAAAGGCATATTCATAAGTTTCATAGTTTTATGGTTATGACTTTCATTTATACACCTTATTAGATTAGATTAATTCCGGCTTGCACCGGCGAGGGAGGAGTTTGACAACAACAATTCCTGCGCTAGCCGGCTTGTTGTTCCAAATAAAGAATTTTGACGATTCTTTACCACTTTCAAAGTGAGACGATAGCCAAATCTAATCCCCTAAAGGAGTTCTCTTTCCTATTCCACTGCACTAAGTGGTCTTTCCCTTGCTGGCTAGATGACTACTATGGACAAAGATGACGACGACTCCCGTCTCTGGTCAATCCATGCTGATGCTAGAAGAGCTATTCCCGCCACCCACCCAAAAGAGACGAGGAAGACTAACCACCATCCTGCTTGAACCTTTGCTGCCTGAGTTACATAGCTGATTGCGAGAAGGAAGGTTCAAGCTATGGCTGTCCCATGGGATGCTCATTCGAAACCTTTGTCCGGTCAATGCGAGAAAGAGAGAAGCGATGTAGACATAAGAATGGAAGGTTTGCTTGTCAGCTGTCCATCCAATGATGCTCTTCTAGCTTGACCTACATGGCAAGGAAAAGATCAAAGGTGAGGTGGGAAATGCCCCACATGAACTATCTGATCAAGTTTGATTTTTCCTATCATAGGCAGCTGGCAAAGCCGTGTTTGATCATCGCGTACATGCTCCGTTACAGCTTCGTTCATGCGCCAATCAATTGACAGTGAAGCAGAGAAGGAAGAGTTTGAATCACCGTGTGGGTAGTCTCTGTTAGGGTTTTCGTTTCATGTGCACTAAAAAAAAAGGAAGACTTGTGCTACTATAGTAATGCCAAGCATACGAGCAAAGGACTCTACCTACCCATACTGACGAATGAAAGAAGCTCAGCGCGGATGAAAGGACAAGCGATAGTGGTTCCATTCTTGCTGTTCCTATTCCATACCATAAACAGACACCTTTGATTCATCAACATTGGTGTGCCAGGCTCTACCCCCAACCACCAGCCCTTTATGGAGTTACCAGACCAAGAGAACAAATTCCCCGATATCATAAATAAAGTAAGAAGGGGCCTTGCCCCATTGAAACAGAAATCACTAAATGACTTCCATGACGTGGCAGAAATGATCATCGTCAAGCACAAGATTCAAAGCTAGAATCTTCCTACTCTTGTTAGTTGGGACAAAGCATCCTATCTTGTTGATTCTCCTTTCCCATCGCCTCGAGCTCTCGCTTTTAGGGTGGATACGCAAGAAATTGACTATGTAAATTGACATGATCTGCTGCTCACGCATGAGCCGAGTTCGAAATCTCACAACCTCATCGGAACCCATTGACGTGCAACTTTCACTCTTCGCTGATTTGAGATCTACTTCGTTAGTACCAGTCGGGAAACCTCATGAGTGATACACCTTAGAAGAAAGATAAAGACTCTTTCGTTGAGGCAATCGATGGATAGATCTCTACTACAAAATACTCATGTAAAATATGAATATCCTCATTTTCATTAATTTACTTCGGTATTTTCAAGGTAATTGAGGGTACCTAGCTAAACTCTAGGGTAGTTTTCTATAGGTTCTTGATAGCTATTGATCAAAGACGGCATGCTGACTCTTAAAAAAGAAGGGAGTACAAGCCTCCGCTGAGTACTTCTTCCGCAAGAAGAAATAGAGAAGGCACCAGTGGATCCCCTTGCCTGAGACCCTGGGAAGATTTGAAGTAACCTCCTACTACTCCATTCAACATGACAAAGAACCAGCAATTTGTAAGCATACTCCGAATGTAAGAAATCCATTCAGAAGAAAATCCAAATTTATGAAGAACGTGAAAGAGAAATTCCCATTCAAGCCTGTCATAAGCCTTAGCCATATCCAGCTTGATAACAATGTTGCCTCCTCAGACCTTCCTAGAAAGGTCATGAAGCATCTCCTGAGCCAGACCCACATTTTCAACAAGACTTCTACCTTTAGTAAAAGCTCCCTACTGAGGGGAGATGAGAGATGGCAATAAAAGACCCAGTCTATTTGCAAAAATCCTAGTAAGAATCTTGTACACAAAATTGCTGAGACTAATAGGGAACAAAGAGAGTTTCCGACTGATCTTTTTTAGGAATCATAACCAAGAAAGAAGAGGTGTATGACTGGGAAGAGAAATTGAAGCAAAAAAATCCAGGACTGCTGAGATGACATCCTCACCAACTATGTGCCAGCATGTAGTCAAAAATGGCCCTGGAAAACCATCCGGAGGGGGGGAAATGCCCCGAGTACCAAAGTTAGCAGACAAAGAGGGCTAGAGTGGGTAAGGTAAGTATGGAAGGTGTGGTTCGGTTAATGCCACATTGATCTGCTCATGGGTGGAGTAATTCTACTACGAATCTAGGGGGAAAAGTCCTCTAATCTCACCATAAGACTTTTGACTCAAATCATGGCATTCATTCCTACCACTTTTTTGCTTTCTCACATTGACTTCTTTCTTTTATTCCTTGTGCTTAGGGCGGTAGTCAAGTCAAGCCAAGCTAAAAGTAGTGAAAGCTCTTTCCTGATCTGTCTGCTGAACGTGTTTCCGATTCGCTTGGGGTTCCGACTTACGCAACAGCAAGAGAAAGCCAAAAGCAGGAGTTTTTACCGACAGTGTAGAAAAGCAAATTTGATGCTTTCCAAGAAATTAATGAAGCAAAAGAATTGGACTCAGGACAGCACCTCTAACAATCGACGGACGGCTGACCAAAGCCAGGTCCAACTCAATCGTGACTTTCCCCTCACCTCAAAATCGGGAACCAAGCCTGTAGGGTTCTGTGGGTGGGGACCCACTATGTGATCTGCCAATAAAAGAGAATTCCACACGAATATGCAAGGGCGAATAGAGTAGTTCGGGTTTTTTGATTACTAAACTTTATCTGCTTCCCACAGGCGAATGAATCGAGGGGTAGCACTTGAATGGGAGGAAAGATCTGACCACTTAATGCCTCCAACAACTGAGGGGAAAAATGATATGGAGTTTGACCTTTTCCCTGGTCGATTGATTTGACCAAGCCCTATAG
Organism: Elaeis guineensis; assembly: GCF_000442705.2. NCBI lineage: Eukaryota > Viridiplantae > Streptophyta > Magnoliopsida > Arecales > Arecaceae > Elaeis > Elaeis guineensis. The sequence continues at coordinate 1,193,530 of NC_026006.2, forward strand.
TTGGTTATTCGTCCTTCTACTTCCCATGTCGTTTGATGTTAGGATCGACAAGATAGGACACAACTGTAGAAGCTATTTTGGATCTATACTAAAAAGAAGAGAAATCTTCTTATTTATCATTAGCTTCTTGATTCCTGGAGCTTGGAATTCTTGGAGCATCTAGATCGAAAAGCTAATGCGCTTACCACATGATTTAGGGCTGGCTCATACGACCGAGTATGCCAACATCAAAAGGGCGGATCCTCCCGAGCCCAACAACTGCTGAGACGAGGATAGAACTATGAGATACCAGTACCAGAATGAAGTAGAAGTAGTGTATTAAGCAAGCATGCAAGCAGCCTTCCGCCCAGATTAGGTTTATGTTCTATGCTTACGATGCCAAGCCTGCTAGTACATCTATGAATTCACTAGAAGCTAGTTCCTCTCCATCAACAAGCGGGTCGTCAACTAGGCCTCTAATCTAAGTGAACGATGTCGCCGATGTTTCTTCTGCGAAATGCTACTAGTATCTTGCTTTTAGTTCTCATCTCGAAGCTACCTATGCCGTATCCTACCTTCTTTAGTGACTACTTCTAGATTGTAGTTGGTAAACACCTAGCTTTCCCTAAGAGTAGGACTCTGTTTGATCTCCCTAATCGCATTCAAACTCAAAAAATAAGAAGGGCTTCCCTGCTAGTAAAGTTCAGTTGGATCTTATATCATTTAGTTTGCGGACTAGGCTTAGTAGGAATCGAGATCCCGCCGATGTGTACTTGCTCATGAGCGCTGACTGAACAAAAGGCTTAGATCCAGCTTATGGAATACCCGAAGTAACCTCTACCTATTCCACTATTCGTCCTTCTCTGGTTTAGTAGTCGAGGTCTTCTATTTTATAGAGGGTACCCTTTTATTTGAATAAATGATGGGCACCACAAGCAGAAGCAATCGAAAGTGCATAAATTATGGCACGATCCTATGTGAAGCTGATTGTCCGTCCAACCATTTCAACTTCGAACTTCCTGAATTGAGAAAGGAATAGAACTTGGGGTGACCTATCACTCATCAAAAACTGGTTCTATGGCCGATCGATGTAACCGATCTGGGAGTGCCGAAGAAGGAAAATGAAGACTCTGATTCGGAAGTAGCGAATGCCTCTTTCTCGCCAAGCCTAATCTTTCTTATTGAAATAATAGGAACCTTCGATCAAGCCAAAGAAAGAGAAAATTCTTTCACCAGACATAAGAATGGAAGGAGACAGCCAAACTCTTGCTCTTATCCATAGGTGGCCATGATCGATCAAACAGATGCGCTGCCACTGCTTTATATATGATAATTCATGGATAATCATACTCGTGTTGGATCAGGTATATCAATCCCATTGTTGGCTTAGAGTATAGTCGGGCCTACTCGTGATAGGTCACTTATCTTGTTATCTGCATGGGATAAGGCGAGGTAGGTTGCCCCTCATATGATCATTTGGGAAAGGAGGTTGATAGAGTCGGGCATCTCTGAAGATAGTAGGGTCCACCTAAAGAGAACTTATTTCCCTATAGAGGATGAAGATAGTAGGGTCCCACCTAAAGAGAATTGATTTCCAATCCTGATGAAGATAGTAGTGTCCACCTAGTGGGAACCACTTTCTAATCAAGGAAGATAGTATGTGTGGGGAAAATTCAGTGTAGTGGTAAAATGGTAATTTTAATTTTTTTTCAAAATCACTATTTTACAGTGGTAATTATTAATTAATCTAATTAATTAATATGAATTTACCCTACACTAGGATCTAAATATGATATATAGCATGCATGCATTTAAATTTGAAACTCGAATTTGAACAGTAAACACTTTACTGTAATGTGTTCAGAACACAATATCTTTGTGCGGGTAGTAGATCGCCACAATCTGATCACTGTCGGAAGAGTCTGATCAATGCGATACAGTCACACAGTGTGTCTGACCTCTGTGGATCGTCCACACGAAGCTTCCGATCTGATCGACTCCTCACGAGTGCTAGCTCGTTGTAGAGCCCTTTCGACGGCCGATGCTGATCGAACTACTTCGATCGATGTCTGCTGATTCTTTGGATGCTTTGGATCATCAGCAGATATGCTGGAGAGGATGTTGAAGATCTTTCTGAAATTTGGTAGGCTCACGACACTCGTAGCTCACCTTCTCACTTTTCGAACTCCAGGCTGAAACCCTGAAGAACTCACTGAAACCCTGTGCATACTTTTTCTTTTTTTTTTTTTTCTTTTTCTCTCGGAAGGATATAGACCTTCACCTTACACACAAGGATTTCCCACGCCCAGATTTTCTCTCCAAAATTTTTCTTTTTCACACACCCCACTCTTCTCCTCCTTTTAAAACAATGTCAAACGTCTTATCCACGTGAGAGGATAAAGATGAGTAATTGCACATTTGAATTCAAATCAAATTCTGAATTCAAATGGAAACCAATTTATCCCTATCCACTAAGGGCACGAGAAGAGGAGGGCATGGCTTAATTTGTGCGTGAGTGATTTCATGAGAAACATTTTCTCGTGTAATAAATGGGATGCTAAAAGAGGATAAGGTCAAGGTGCTAAGATTGGTTGCTCATTCAAATTCAAACTTTGTTTTGAATTTGAATGGCCAACCAATCATCCTTATCCACTCATTTCGCACATTAAAGTAGGGCGTGAGGAGGGCTTTGTATGAGAAAAAATTCATGAGAACTTCCTTCTCGTGAATTCAAATAGGCGCAGTGGAAGTGAGGTGGCGCAGGGAGAATGGGTCAAGGTGGTTTCATTATTTAAACCAACCTAATTGAACCAAATAAGTTAGGCTCAATTAGACTAATTTAAACCCAACTTATTTAGGCTTAATTAGGCTCAATAAAATCCTAATCAAATCAAAAATTGATTAAGCCCAACCCCTGATCAAATCAGGGACCAAACCATCTCAACGATTAGGTCAACTCTTAACCTAATCGGGCCAAACCCAACTGAATCCAATTCAATTGGACTTGATCCAAAAATAATTACTCAATCAAATTGAGTTAATTAATGATCAAATTACTAATTAAATATCTCATAAATATTGAGTCCAAATTTGATAGGTAATCGAGCATCAGAATTCATCGATATGTAACCCTGATCGAAGAGTCCCAAACCAGTGGGACTCTTGACCCCAGTACCCAAAATGTGTGGGACTCGTGATCAGAGAATTTTGATTCTCGATCACAGAGTCTCAGACATGTAGGACTCCTAGTCCATGAGTATTAGGACTCTTCATCAGCCATCAGATCAGATAGGAACCTCTAATGTGTGTGACCCCGCAGGTTCGAACCTAAGTCGGTAGCACAGGAACCAATCCTGTACTAATCGAAGTGACCATCTAGCAATGGTACCCGATGATCGTATAGATTGAATAGTTACAATCGCAACACTCAAAATCTATATGAATATGGTTACTGTATAATTCATCCTTTTGACCTCTGTGTTTTGGACGACTTGGGGTTAAACTGTTAACCCTGATTAGATCATCCAAATCGTGCTCAACTCAAACAGTCCTGTGACTCCTCACAAAGACTACCCTGGCCAAAGTTTTGCTAAATTGAAATATGACTGTACACAGCTCCTAAACTGGAGTGGTCTAGCCCATCTTGACACATGCACCGACAAGTCAAGTACTTGACTACACCCAGCAGCCTTCCGTCATTGAATTAGAAATTCAGGTAGTCCAGTGCCTAAGTGCAGTGAGTTGCTTGCAAGTCATCGTGGCGGTCTCAGGTCGGAGGGACATTTATACCCATATTCCATCAGAGCGAATCTTGACAGCAGAAATAGCTCCGGAGTCGGTCACGTTAAGTGCAGATGTACCCTTACATCTCACCTGTATGCCATACCAGTGTCTCCACACTCATTGGTTAAGAGGACAACCAACCTATATGGCATACAACGACCTATGCTTGATAAACTTTGTTATCCTTGGTAACAACGTATCATTTGGTCACGAACAGATTTAAGGACTAAACGACAAATCCTCCTTTGTTAAGTCTAAATAGTCCTAAGGACTTCACCACAACATAGGAGTTCATTAGAAGATGAAATATTTTATGATGAAAATTACTAAAATAATTTTTATTAATTCATAATTCATGTACATATACAAAAATGAGCACAACCGTCAACAGACTAACGATTGGCTTTGGGACACTATTCTCAACAATCTTCCACTTGACCTAAAGCCAATCGGTGCAGTATCTAATACCCATCTTTGACTTATAGTCGTCGAACTCCTTCACCGCAATGGCTTTAGTGAATGGGTCGGCCAGGTTCTCCTTTTCGTTGATCTTCTGAAGGTCAACGTCATCTCGATCCATAATTTTTCGGATGAGATGGTAGCGGTGCAGAATATGCTTCGTCCACTGGTGTACCTTGGATTCCTTTGCCTGAGCAATGGCTCCAGAGCTGTCACAGTAGAGCAGAACTGGACCAACAAGGGAGGGTGCTACTCCAAGCTTGGTGATGAATTTCCTCAGCCACACCGCTTCTTTGACAGCATCTGATGCAGCGACATACTCTGCCTCGCAAACTGAATCAGCCACTGTGTGTTGCTTGGAACTCTTCCAGCAGATAGCCCCACCATTAAGGGTAAAAATAAATTCCGACATACTTTTGCTGTCATCGTGATCAGACTGAAAACTAGAGTCTATAAACCCTATAAGTCTCAAGTTCGATTCACCATAAACAAGCCACTGGTCCTTAGTATTTCTTAAATACTTCAGGATGGTTTTAACAACCTTCTAGTGATTCTCCCCTGGATCAAATTGGTGTCTACTCACTACCCCTAGTGAGTATGCCACATCTGATCGTGTACATGTCATGACGTACATGATAGATCCCACTGTCGAAGCATATGGAATCCTACCCATACGCTCTCTCTCTTGAGGTGTTGTCGGACAATCCCTCTTCGAGAGAGAAATTCCATGGCCTATCGGTAGATAGCCTTTCTTGAAATTCTCCATGCTGAACCTCTTCAGCATAGTATCTATGTACGTAGACTGAGATAAACCAAGCAACCTTTTAGATCTATCCCTATAGATCCTCATCCCTAGGATGTAGGAAGCTTCTCCCAAATCCTTCATGGAGAACTATGACGACAGCAAAATCTTTATTCTCTGTAATGTAGGGACATCATTCTCGATTAAGAGAATATCATTCGCATACAATACAAGAAATACCACTACTGGACCATTAGCCCACTTATAAATGCAGGGCTCTTCTCCGTTCTTAACGAAGCCATACATCTTGATCGTCCTATCAAAATGTATGTTCCAACTCTGGGATACCTACTTAAGTCCATAAATGGACCTCTGTAGTCTGCACACCTTAGACTCATCAGTGGATGTGAATTTTTCAGGTTGTATCATATACACCTCTTCATCCAGCTCTCCATTTAGGAAAGCTGTCTTCACATCCATCTACCAGATTTCATAGTCCAGATGGGCATCTATCGCAAGCATAATCCGAATGGATTTGAGCATTGCCACAGGAAAAAATATCTCATCATAGTCTGTACCATAATGTTGACGATATCCTTTGACAACCAGACGGGCTTTATAGGTTTTCACCTTTCCGTCTGTGCCCCACTTCCTCTTGAAGACCCACTTACACCCTATAGGTTTTACTCCTTCGGGTGGGTCAACCAATGTCCACATATCATTGACCTTCATGGACTCTATTTCAGATTTCATGGCCTCTAGCAATTTCTCAGAGTCAGGTCTCTGCATTGTATCCATGTAGGTGATCGGATCCTCATCATTTTCATCAAGTTCGATAGGATCGTCATCTCGGATTAAGAAACTATAATATCTGTCTAGTTGACGTGGTACTCTACCAGATCGCCTTATGGGTGCTTGAACAATGAGCTCTGGATCTGATCTAATCAAATTTGATTCAGGTTCAGCAACTTGTATCGATTTTTCTACCTATCGAACTTCGTCAAGTTCGACCTTAGAGGCAACAGTCCCTTCACCAAGGAACTCTTTTTCTAAAAAGATTGCCTTAAGGCTGACAAACACCTTTTGCTCATCAGCCAGATAAAAATAATACCCTTTGGTCTTTTTTGGGTATCCTATAAAATCACACTTGTCAGACCTAGGTCCTAGCTTGTCCGTAATTAAATATTTAACATAAGCCGGACACCCCCAAACCCTAAGGTGCGAGAGTACTGGCTTACGTCCTATCCATATCTCATATGGTATTTTGGTTACAGACTTACTCGAAACTCTATTTAGAAGGTAACAAGCTGATTCGAGCGCATATCCCCAGAAGGAGATCGGCAGACCAGCAAACCCCATTATGGATCAAACCATGTCCAACAAGGTCTGATTCCTCCTATCAGATGCACCATTATGCTGTGGTGTTCCAAGAGGAGTCCATTGAGAGAGAATCCTATTCTCCCCAAGATATATCAGAAACTCATTGAAAAGGTATTCACCTCCTCGATCAGATCGAAGAGTTTTAATACACTTCCAGTTTATTTTTCTACCTCATTTCAGAATAGTTTGAATATTTCAAACGACTCCGACTTATGCTTCATTAAATAGACATACCCATACCTTGATAGATCGTCTGTGAAGGTTATGAAGTAGAAATATCTACCTCTTGCACTTGAGCTCATGGATCCACATACATCAGAATGTACCAGAGCCAAGAGTTCACTGGCTCGCTCACCTTTTTCAGTAAAAGGTGACTTGGTCATTTTACCAAGAAGATAGGACTCACAGGTTGGAAGTGATTCATAATTACCTACTTCAAGAATTCCTTCTTGAGCCAACCTGTTTATCCTGTTCTTATTGATATGACCTAGCCTACAGTGCCAAAGGTAGACATCTGACACATTATCTATTCTAGGGCATTTACCGGAGGTTTGAACCACATTAACAGGTTGTGATAGAAAGTAAATTCTATTATTAAGTTGTCCAACAAACATTGTAACACCATTCAAAATGATATTGTAAATATTTTCTTTTATCAAAAATTGATAACCGTTCATGGCCAAAAGGCCTACAGAAATAATATTTAATAAAAAGCTTGTACAATAGTGACATTCACTCAGAATTATTTTTTGAGAATTGATTACAAGGTTCATGATTCCTAATGCTAGAACTAGAACTTTGTTTCCATCTCCAACGTTCAGGAATCTCTCGCCTTCATCAAATCTCCTACTAACCTGCAGACCCTACATCGAATTGCAAATATGATAAGGGCTTCTGGTATCCAATATCCAGGCAGTAGTATCACAAATGAAAAAGTTACAAGGTGTTATCATATAAGTACCTTGCTTCTTCTTCGGCCTGTTCGGATCTAGTGAGGCAATGTATAGAGGACAGTTCCTCTTCTAGTGCCCCTGCTTCTTGCAAAAGAAGCACTCCACCTGGCTCTGGTCGGGCTTGCACTTCTTGATCTGACCCTGTGCAGACATCCCAGCATGCGGCTGCACCTTCTTATTCTTCTTCTTATTCTTCTTCCCTTTCTTAAAGGGTCGATGACCAGAAGAAGACCCTCCCACAACATTCACCGACTCCTTATAGAGCTGGTAATCTTTCTCAAAGTTCTGCAGCAACCCCAACAAGCCATGGTAGTTCACTACAGGCTTTGTCATTCAAAAATGAGTAAGGAAGGGAAAGAAGGACTTGGGCAGAGAATTAAAGATTGCATCCTTACCGAGCTGCTCGTGCAGGAAAAAGACCAGTTTACTTAGGTGCTCAATCATTTCAATCATGTACAGTACATGATCAGTGACGGAGGCTCCGTCCCTCATCCGAGCATTGAAAATGGCATAACTAGTTTTGTGCCTTTCAACATCGTCAGGTGTGCCAAAAGAGTCGTTCAACATTTGAAGCATCTCCTGTGGCTGGGCATTCTCGAAACTATGACTGAACTCATCATTCATTGCCGCCAGCATTATGCATCAGACGTTGGTGCAGTCGTTGAGCCACTTCTAGTAAGTATCTCAGACCGTCCTTCTAGCATTCAGGGTTGGCTCCTCAGGTGCCGGATCCGTTACTACATAAAGGATCTGCTCATACTCAAGGATGATTTTTAATTTTTGATACCAGCTATCGAAATTAGGTCCTATGAGCTTGTCATTATCTAATAATGACCGGAGCAACAGGGTAGTGGCCATAGCTGCATAAAGAAAAACCAGACCTATATTAGTACATAAATTATTAATACTAAAGACTTGGACTTTAGTCTAAAATTTCTTCCAGTATTTTTACGAACTGGTAGCCTCAACCTCCAATTCGAGGAATTACTTTAATTCCTTAGTAGGTACTAGAATCCACACAGACTACACACGAGCCCAACTTTGGTTGGTCAACCCATGTGCATCTATGGGTATGTTCATAACCAGTTGTTTCTCTAAACAACTTCTAGTAATTAATTTTATCCCAGAACCTAATCAGTAGGCTTTGGCCTCCATTGAAAAAATTTGATTAGGTCCAACCATTAACATGATTTGATTTGGTGAATTAGACCAATAAATGATCAAGCCCGACTTTGGTCGGCCAACCTAACCACCATCAGAAAGACTCAAACCAAATTATCATACTATGAATGATAATTCCATTAGTCAATAAGCACCAGGCCTTTGGGCCTCCAATAATTATTAAACTAATGGACTCATTATCACTCACTTAATGGGAGGCTATGACTTAGTTATCAATATAACTTAATCATTTTTAGGACCTAATAATTTTTGAGGATTTTATTAAAGAATAGATGAGAAGATAAATTACCAGTCAATTTCAATCCTCCCACTGACTTCATCAAGTCAGATTAAAAAAGATTTAATTAAGCCAGCATTAGGAGCACCTAAATCAATCAAACTGATTTACCTAATGACATGGGTGAGCCCTAATCACCAAGTGATCTAATCAAAACCTAATTCACCAGGTTGGCCAGGTAAGTGAGATCAGTGGTGGGGATAAGCCATTAACTCGTCAGAGATCGAATCACTACGAGTAGCTTCCGCTTAAAAACCACTGGTCAAACTGCCAAACTTACCTTAGACACCAACCGGTTCATTAGTTTTAATTTGATCAACTTAGTAAATAGGGTTCCACCACGTAGCCATGAATTAGTCCATTTTGGTCTAGTTAAAGACATGGACCATTCAACTACAGCTATTGGAGTTGAGTCTAGAGTATCCTTGACCTAATCTAATTCAACTTTTGATTAGATTTGAGTAATTACTCTAATTTAGTCCATTTCTTTAAGCTAACCTTAGGTCTAACCCAATTATGGACCTAATCCATCTAACCCATTGACCCACAAGTTTATGCAATTGTCTTAGGTCTTAATTCACAATTCTAGACCTACCAGACAATACTTAATTCTTTTAATTAAGTATTTGGGCTGATGGATTAGGGTTTGGTATTTCGAAAATAATTTTTAAATTTGAAAGGTTTTATTTTTTGTTCACCAAATATGTTGACTCATTACCCAAATAGATCAGCACATTTCATAAATAGCAATCCTATTGCTAATTACATAACAAAAAATAACTCAATCAAAATAAATTATGAATATTTCTTTCGCTACTTTATCTACACGGGATATAATTGTATCGGCATCCCTACCACCATAGGAGACCCCATCGAATGGGAAGAGAGGACCTTTAAACCTTACTTTTCTACTATGACCGGACGGTCATGGCAACCAACCCAATTCGATTACTTGCTACTTGGATCAAGTATATCTAGATATACCAATTTCAAAATTTAAATTTTAAATTTCAAATTTCAAATTTTAAATTTTGAATTTTAAATTTTAAACAAATTTCAAATTTCAAATTTTTTAATTTTAAATTTGAAATTTCAAACAAATTTTAAATTTTAAATTTTTGAATTTCAAATTTTTGAATTTTAAATTTCGAACAACTTTCAAAATTCAAATTTTAAATTTTAAATTTTAAATTTTAAATTTATACTTTTAGATTATAACTTAATCTATGCATGCAAATATATATATCATATCTAAGAACCTGCTCTGATACCATTTGTAAAGAAAATTCAATGCAGGGGTAAAATGGTAATTTTAATTTTTTTTCAAAATCACTATTTTACAATGAAAATTATTAATTAGTCTAATTAATTAATATAAATTTATCCTACACTAAGATCTAAATATGATATATAGCATGCATGCATTTAAATTTAAAATTTGAATTTGAACAGTAAACACTTTACTGTAATATGTTCAGAACACAATACCTTTGTGTGGGTAGTAGATCGTCATAATCTGATTACCATCAGGAGAGTCTGATCATTGTGATACAGCCACATAGTATGTCTAGCCTCTGTGGATCATCCACACGAAGCTCCCGATCTGATCGACTCCTCACGAGTGCAAGCTCGTTGTAGAGCCCTTTCGATGGTTGATGCTGATTGAACTCCTTCGATCGATGTCTGCCAATTCTTTGGATGCTTTAGATCATTAGCAGACATGCTTGAGAGGATGTTGAAGATCTTCCTAAAATTTGGTGGGCTTACGACAGTTGTAGCTCACCTTCTCACTTCCCGAACTCCAGGCTGAAACCCTGAAGAACTCACTGAAACCCTGCGCACACTTTTTCTTTCTTTTCTTTCTTTTTCTCTCGGAAGGATATAGACCTTCATCTTGCACACAAGGATTCCTCACACCCAGATTTTTTCTTTAAAATTTTTCTTTTTCACACGCCCTACTCTTCTCCTCCTTTTAAAACAATGTCAAACGTCTTATCCACGTGAGAGGATAAAGATGAGTAATTGCACATTTGAATTCAAATCAAATTTTGAATTCAAATGGAAACCAATTTATCCCTATCCACTAAGGGCATGAGAAGAGGAGGGCGTGGCTTAATTTGTGCATGAGTGATTTCATGAGAAATATTTTCTTGTGTAATAAATGGGGTGCTAAAAGAAGATAAGGTCAAGGCGCTAAGATTGGTTGCTCATTCAAATTCAAACTTTGTTTTGAATTTGAATGGCCAACCAATCATCCTTATCCACTCATTTGGCACATTAAAGTAGGGCATGAGGAGGGCTTTATGTGAGGAAAAATTCATGAGAACTTTCTTCTCGTGAATTCAAATGGGCGCAGTGGAAGTGAGGTGGCGCAGGGAGAATGGGTCAAGGTGGTTTCATTATTTAAACCAACCTAATTGAACCAAATAAGTTAGGCCCAATTAGATTAATTTAAATTCAACTTATTTAGGCTTAATTAGGTTCAATAAAATCATAAGCAAATCAAGAATTGATTAAGCCCAACCCCTGATCAAATCAGGGACCAAACCATCTCGACGATTAGGTCAACTCTTAACCTAATCGGGTCAAACCCAACTGAATCCAATTCAATTGGACTTGATTCAAAAATAATTAATCAATCAAATTAAGTTAATTAATGATAAAATTACTAATTAAACCTCTCATAAATATTGAGTCCAAATCCGATGGGTAATTGGGCATCAGAATTCATCGATATGTAACCCTGATCGAAGAGTCCCAAACCAGTGAGACTCTTGACCCCGGTACCCAAAATATGTGGGACTCATGATTAGAGAATTCTGATTCTTGATCATAGAGTCTCAGACACGTAGCACTCATAGTCCACGAGCATTAGGACTCTTCATCAGCCATCAGATCAAATAGAAACCTCTAATGTGTGTGACCCCGCAGGTTCGAACCTAGGTCGGTAGCACAGGAACCAATTTCTGTACTAATCGAAGTGACCATCTAACAATGGTACCCGATGATTGGATAGGTCGAATAGTCGCAATCGCAACACTCAGAACCTACATAAATATGGTTACTATATAATTCATCCTTTTGACCTCTGTGTTCAGGACGACTCAGGGTTAAACAGTCAACCCTGATTAGATCATCCGAATCGTGCTCAACTCAAACAGTCCTGTGACTCCTCACAAAGACTACCCTGGTCAAAGTTTTACTAAATTAAAATACGACTGTACACAGCACCTAAACTGGAGTGGTCAATCTCATCATGACACACGCACCGACAAGTCAAGTACTTGACTACACCCAGCAGCCTTCCGTCATTGAATTAGAAATTCAGGTAGTCCAGTGCCTAAGTGCAGTGAGTTGCTTGCAAGTCACCGTGACGGTCTCAGGTCGGAGGGACATTTATACCCATATTCCATCGGAGCAAATCCTGACAGTAGAAATAGCTCCAGAGTCGGTCACGTTCAGTGCAGATGTATCCTTACATCTCACCTGTATGTCATACCAGTGTCTCCACACTCATTAGTTAAAAGGACAACCAACCTATATGGCACACAACGATCTATGCTTGATAAATGTTGTCGTCCTTGGTAACAATGTATCATTTGATCGTGAACAGATTTAAGGACTAAACGATAAATCCTCCTTTATCGAGTCTAAATAGTCCTAAGGACTTCACCACAACATAGGAGTTCATTAGAAGATGAAATATTTTGTAATAAAAAATATCAAAATAATTTTTATTAATTTATAATTCATGTACATATACAAAAATAAGCACAACCATCAACAGGCTGACGATTGGCTTTAGGACACTATTCCCAATAGTATGGTCCACCTAATTGTTAATAAGGATACATAAATCAAAAGGATATATCAATCATCCACCTAGTTTGAACTACTTTTGAATCCTGTGGGTGTATTCCTCCCGTTGCCTTATCCTGTAGATATAATTAGAAAATGAATTTATATAATTATATATCTACACTCTCTCTAACGGATGAGATAGGAAATCGTCAACTATACTCATTGTAGAGTGAGACCGGCTATGGGTATCTCATTTCCGGGGAGAGAAGTACTTTAGATAAATAAATAGGATAGTAGGGTACAAAAAGTAGTCATATTGAGTTTATATCCTAAAGAGAAAAAAATGATAGTGTACTTTTCACTAGTATTTATAATAAAGAGGGACAAATATGGGATTTGACTCGAATTGTATTTTACTCTAAAGAGGGATAAATATTGGAGTGTACTTTTCACTAGTATTTATAATCAATTTATATCCTAAAGAGGGACTAATATTGTATTTGACTCTAAAAAGGGACTAAAATGGGAGTTTATTTTAGGCGGTCTTCTCAATTGGCGAAGCCTTATTCTATTACTACTGCTATGCTTCCTTTCTCCTAGAGAAGCTTACTGCGGCGACTGGTGACAACCTATTGGTGCAATTCCTTCACACCCTATATTCTTGCAAAGAAAGAGCTTAGACTACTACTAGCACTAGAAAGGCATAAAGCGAAGGTGTAATAATGTCAAAAGTTTCTAGCTTAGAGTTACCAAAAAGGTAATTGGCCAGTCAGAAGGGTTAGCCAAAGAAGAAGATGGTTAATTGCACACGTATCTAAATAGTAAGACCAGATAGGCATTCACCAACAAAGGCTAAAACCGCTTACTGATTAACTGACTCCAACTGCTCTTAGTCCGTCTACTACTATTACTTCTCTAGGCTAGGAAAGGTAAGGGGAAGACTTAGACGAGTAGGGCTAACGTCAACCTTAGTGCAATCCATTCCTCCCTCACATACTCTTCCACCAAACCTTCCATCAGGAGTTGACTCGATTCCATCTTTTTGAGTATTCAAAACTTGCTAAAAGAGCACCTCCAAAGGAGAAAGAGAGCTAACAACTGATGAAATAGCTACCGTTGCAAGCAACCTTTTCCTTCAAAGCAAAGGAAAATCCCACTAAGAACAGATTCGAGAACAGTAAGAGTTTTCTCTTTTTAATTGATCTAAACTTATGTTACTGTTAATACAGAGTCTTTATATCTCTTACACTATTCTAGACACAAGTTGCAGTATACATATACATATGTTCCATTAACTATGTAGTGAATGAAGTAACTTTCCTAAAAGTGGGGTTGTTATCTTAAAATGTGTTAATTTGCCTTTTTATACCTTCTTTGTCAACAAGAGCAAGAGCCCTGCCTTGGTCTTCAATCTCCTTGAGCTGCTAGCGAGCATCCCTCTTTGCTTTCTTTGAAGCGTGCATTGGTCACATAGATGACTTCTTTAAGGAAAGCTGCTTGAAAAGTGCTCATCCCTTCGCTCTCCTCCTTCTATTAATGCAAATATCCCTTTATTGGTTCTTAAAGATATGTCTCCTGCCCCTGTATGTTAGCATCTCTAATCTCATTTATTGGTTGGAGCTCTCTTCGATTTAGCAAGTAACTGAGTGGCTTTCGCTCCTTGGTCTATTGTCTATCGATGTCCTGCCCCACTTCTCTTTAGTGCTTGAGTTAGTTGATAGAAACCTTTCTTGTAGGAATAGGCCACTTCTTGGCAAGTTCGGAAGCTTTGGTGAGTTTGGAACTAATGCTAATGGTCTCAGATATGACTCAGAGTACTGCCTCGCTTAGTCCAGCTGGCCCTACTATTAACTAATGAGACTTAAATAGAGTACAAGTACCAAATACAGATAAAAAGAGTGTATGCGAGTAAGTGCGAAAGCTTTTGCATCTTCTTTTTGTCTACTAATTTGAGCTCTTCCTGTCGATCAGTACGACTCCAGAATCCACATACAGAGAAAGTAGATGTGCCCTTATTAGCGCAGTTGCAATATCAATATATAGTGCGTAGTTGCAAGGCTTTCTTTCGTGAGCTAGCTATGTTTGCTTCCTCTTTTCCTCTCTGTTCCGGATGTCAATCCAATCTCTGATTCAAGTCCATAACTTCCTTGAATATAGCTCCTGTTGCTCTTCTATGGCTAGGATCTCACTTATATGGCCATATTTTCTTTTCTTAAGTCTCAAGGTGTGTTAAAGTAATCTCATTAAGGAACTACGGCCTGTAAAAGAAATCTCGATTATAAGACCTAATCTGGCTTTTCGTGTGATATCTTTTTGCTAAAGGTCTATCTATCATCTTTCAAGCTGGTTGAATGGATTATAGAAGGTATAAGATGTACTTCCATTCCTTTACCTATTCCTGTTTAGCAGCTTCTGTGCTTATTGAATAATCTGTGTGCTTGTTTAGCGGGCTTCTATCATTCTCATTGGTTTCTTAAGTAAGATGTTTGCATAATCAATGATGTAGTAGTAAGATTTTCTTTCTCCTCTCTCTGCTTGGGAATCAGTGTCGGGTACATGGAAGGGTCAGATTGATAAAGAGAGGGTATGTAGAGGGGTCAGAAGTAGCGACGAGTTAATCAAAAGTAGAAAGTTTGTTCCATAGGCTTTCGTGAAGGGGGCTCATGGCTTTCGAAGTCAAAATCACCCGCAATGGTTCTGATAGTTGAATTTTTTTTCTTTATCAAAGGGATCGTATTGACCCTCTTCTGAGCCTATGGGAGAAGACTGGGTATAAGAAGCTTTTAGCCCCTGTTTTTTCAGTGCTATTTCTCGATCGTCTAATGGTTTTTAGTCGTTATTAAGCCTGGTATGCCTCCACCCTGTATCAAAAATTCCAGACCTTCCATCTAGGATTATGCCTTGGGCTTAGTTCACATGTTCTTGCTTAGTTCGCATTCCGGGTATGTGGCAAGCAAGAAAAACGTATTCGCCCTAGTTACGATATCCTTTGCTGATAGTACTACTAGCTCTTGACTTAAGGAGCAGTAAGTAGCTCACCAATTTCGGGTGTACGCATCCCGTAGTCTAACTGGTACTCATCTTCTATAGCAGTATGGTATATGTAACATTGTTGGTTCCAGGTTGCTTAGGACTGTCAGGTTGCTAGTCTTTCGATAGTTCCCAATCCCTTTTCTCAAAAAGAAAAAATCCCATTTCCTTCCATGATATTCTATGGGAAATTTTTTAGTATCCGTTGAGTCATTCGCAAAAGCAGCTCTTTTAAAAGCACCAAAATAGGATGAAGGAACTATGGAATCAGCGATTTCTTTCATTCGTTGAAAAACAACACAACGAGAATAGAATGATAATAATCCAATGGATCACATAATACATAGGCATCATCCTAAGAAGCGAAGCCTAGGGCTGCTCTTTCCCTCTCAATCTGAACCGGCTGAATAGGAATGATTCCCTGAAGCCGAGGCCGAACTAACCTATCCAGTTTATCCCGAAACAACTGATTTATCACTCTCAGGAGCCTGAAATAACGAATCCGAATGCTTATCTCCAGCCGAATTCGTTTCATAAGACTTATTGGAAGAAGCAATTGGATAAGAATCATACGCTGAATGAGCAGACACGAATCGATCGAGGAAAGAGATGCTTACACACTAGAACACAATCGAACTCTACTTCTTTTTTGATTTCCCTTGCAGCTATCCTATCAACAGGTCAGTCAATATAAAGAGTGGAAGAAGCAAAGTAGTCCCCTGGTCATCAGTTAGTAGTTGAATAATCCCAATAGTGGTCCTCTTGCCTAGCGGAGTCAGCCCTTAATTAACAATGATAGGCAGACCAAAGATTTCACATCGCAGTCTAAGTGTGCTTGCTTTGCGCATTGGAACAGCAAAATTTGAATCCGCTGGCTCAGATGAGTGGCTCTTGGCTTACTTCCTTTAGAAGGGCTTTCTGTAATTAAGAAATGAGAATTGTTGACCCACAGGCTCATAAAGAGGATGAAACTAACAATTTCACACTTAGAGATTGAGCTCGTCAGTGATCTTTTCCATGGTTTCTAGAGAAAGCAGCTTTGAACATGACATTCGTACCCAAGGAAAGAAAGTTTTGGCAGGCATTACTGTGATCTTGAAGCCCTTGCTAGGAGCTACTCGGTACGGCTCACTACTAAACTAAAGAAGGTTCAGGCATACTTCTACTTAGCCCTATGATCCGCTAATTCATCTCTTGATCTGATATTCCGCAAAGGATGTGGATAGAGTCAGTCAGCGAAAGAAGTTTCGAGAGGGCAGAAGAAAGGGTTTTCAATTCAAGGTTCCCGCTCCTGGAAATGGGTATTAAACAAAGGACATAGTGGGTTAGGTAAAACCTCTTTTGAGAGGAAATAAAAGATCTATCAAAGCAGAAAGTCGAGAGCAAAAGGGTTTGCTTTACAGCCAATGCGTATGCTTTCAAAGTGAGACTTGGAACTAATATAACCCTTATCTGTATTTTCTTAATGGGATAAGAATTCGTAGTGGGACGTTCTTTTCATAGATCCTTCGAGCGAGAAAGGTGCTGCGCCTTATCGGGGCCTTTGACCCTCAAGGTCATCCAGAGCCACTTTAAGGCAGTTTATTGACCGTAGCAATGCAATGTTCAGTGGTGGGGCAAAGCACTAGCGAGAAACTGCCTGGGAAAATAATTAGGTGGACGACAGAAAAAAGGATTGATCAAATTCTATTGAGTCTGACTCATAGTGATCATTTATCAAAGAATGACTCTGGTTATCAAATGATTGAACAACCAGGATCAATTTACTTACGATACTTAGTTGACATTCATAAAAAGTATCTAATGAATTATGAGTTCAATAGATCCTGTTTAGCAGAAAGACGGATATTCCTTGCTCATTATCAGACAATCACTTATTCACAAACCTCGTGTGGGGCTAATAGTTTTCATTTCCCATCTCATGGAAAACCCTTTTCGCTCTGCTTAGCCCTATCCCCTTCTAGGGGTATTTTATTGATAGGTTCTATAGGAATTGGATGATCCTATTTGGTCAAATACCTAACGACAAACTCCTATGTTCCTTTCATTACGGTATTTCCGAACAAGTTCCTAGATGACAAGCCTAAAGGTTATCTTATTGATGATATCGATATTGATGATAGTGACGATATCGATATTGATGATAGTGATGATATTGATGATGACCTTGATACGAAGCTGCTAACTATGACAAATGTGCTAACTATGTATATGACGCCGAAAATAGACCGATTTGATATCACCCTTCAATTCGAATTAGCAAAAGCAATGTCTCCTTGTATAATATGGATTCCAAACATTCATGATTTGTATGTAAATGAGTCAAATTACTTATCTCTTGGTCTATTAGAGAACTATCTCTCCAGGGATTGTGAAAGATGTTCCACTAGAAAGATTCTTGTTATTGCTTCGACTCATATTTCCCAAAAAGTGGATCCCACTTTAATAGCTCTGAATAAATTAAATACATGCATTAAGATACGAAGGCTTCTTATTTCACAACAACGAAAGCACTTTTTCATTCTTTCATATACTAGGGGATTCCACTTGGAAAAGAAAATGTTCTATACTAACGTATTCGGGTCCATAACCATGGGTTCCAATGCACGAGATCTTATAGTACTTATCAATGAGGCCCTATCAATTAGTATTACACAGAAGAAATCAATTATAGAAACTAATACAATTAGATCAGCTCTTCATAGACAAACTTGGGATTTGCGATCCCAGGTAAGATCGGTTCAGGATCATGGGATCCTTTTCTATCAGATAGGAAGGGCTGTTGCACAAAATGTACTTCTAAGTAATTGCCCCATAGATCCTATATCTATCTATATGAAGAAGAAATCATGTAAGGAAGGAGATTCTTATTTGTACAAATGGTACTTCAAACTTGGAACGAGCATGAAGAAATTAACAATACTTCTTTATCTTTTGAGTTGTTCTACCGGATCGGTCGCTCAAGATCTTTGGTCTTCACCCAGATCTGATGAAAAAAATTAGATCACTTCTTATGGATTCATTGAGAATGATTCTGATCTAGTTCATGGCCTATTAGAAGTAGAAAGCGCTCTGGTGGGATCCATACGGATAGAAAAAGATTGCAGTCAGTTTGATAATAATCGAGTGACATTACTTCTTCGATCCGAATCAAAGAATCAGTTAGATATGATGCAAAATGGATCTTGTTCTATCGTTGATCAGAGATTTCTATATGAAAAATATGAATCAGAGTTTGAAGAAGGGGAAGGAGCTGTCGACTCACAACAGATAGAGGAGGATTTATTCAATCACATAGTTTAGGCTCCTAGAATATGGCGCCCTTATGGCAATCTATTTGATTGTATCGAAAGGCCCACTGAATTGGGATTTCCCTATTGGGGCGGTTCGGGGCAAGTGGATCATTTATCATAAAGAGGTTGAGCTTCAAAGAGAATGATTCAGAGTTCTTGCAGAGTGGAATCATGCAGTACCAGACACGAGATAGATCTTCCAAAGAAGAAGGCTTTTTTCGAATAAGCCAATTCATTTGGGACCCTGCGGATCCATTCTTTTTCCTATTCAAAGATCAGCCCTTTGTCTCTGTGTTTTCATGTCGAGAATTCTTTGCAGATGAAGAGATGTCAAAGGGGCTTATTACTTACCAAACAAATCCTCCTACATCTATATATAAACGTTGGTTCATCAAGAATACGCAAGAAAAGCACTTCAAATTATTGATTCATCGCCATAGATGGCTTAGAACCAATAGTTCATTATCTAATGGATCTTTCCATTCTAATACTCTATCCGAGAGTTATTAGTATTTATCAAATCTGTTCCTATCTAATGGAATGCTATTGGATCAAATGACAAAGACATTGTTGAGAAAGAGATGGCTTTTCTCGGATGAAATGAAACATTTGATTCATGTAACAGGAGAAAGATTTCCCATTCAATAGCCGTAAAGATATGTGGCCATGAAAAAGGGATTAAGTGGAACAAACAGGATTGGCCGGGTGGTAGAGTCGTGGAAACACTTGTTTATTCCATATTTTGGACCTTATCTCCATGGAACAATATGCTACTACTGAAACATGGAAGAATTGAAATCTTAGATCAAAACACTATGCGTGCTATCTGCTCCAATAACGAATCATTGGTTTAACTGAATAACTAAAGAAAATAGATAGACCTTTCTCTTCATCCCAAGTCGATGGATCTTCTCAATTGAAAGATCTCCCATATGGATAATACACATTCCAGTTGACCGAGCCTAATTCTAATTATTTTATTCCGAAGCAAAGATATCCACGGAGGCTGGTTCGTCCTATTCAGATATTCACGACCAAGAGGTACTGGATTCTCTTTCGGATAGGTCCTGAAAAGAGAAGGAAGGCTGGAATGCCAACAGACGTCTGTCTATTCTCTAATTCACCCGACCCGATAGTACCCATTTTGGGAACGTCCAGTGCCAAAGTCACTGAATGGGTAAGTCGCCAATCCCTAAAATGGATGTACTTTATCTGCTGGGTTATGGGTACTAGTGGTTACTAGAGGTTTCTATCAATCTACCCTTATGTGATTCCTGTTGAATCATATACTCGGGGGTGGGTGTAGGGTGGACGATTTCCAAACGGACTCCTCATTCATTAGATAGAGAAGATCGCCAAGATTTTGTGATCCGCTGTTGAACCTATACTAATTCCAATAGCTCAAACTCGGATCGTGGGGATCGTCGGAATACTTCGTATCAACAGATAAGATACTCAGTATATCAATATTGATTAGATCTGAAATCTGTTATTGAATTGCTCATTCAACGAGCATTCTCAATATTATGCCTTGAAGAGGACTCGAACCTCCACGCTCTTTAGCATGAGATTTTGAGTCTCGCGTGTCTACCATTTCACCATCAAGGCATCTTGAAAGTAAATCATATTCCATGAACATGATATCTATCTAATGTGATATATGGAATATATGACAAAGGTGGAATGTTGGAGTATTTCTATCGATCGGTCATGTCATATATGTTAAGAATAGTGTCCCAAAGCCAATCGTCAGCCTGTTGACGGTTGTGCTCATTTTTATATATGTACATGAATTATGAATTAATAAAAATTATTTTAATATTTTTCATCATAAAATATTTTATTTTCTAATGAACTCCTATGTTGTGGTGAAGTCCTTAGGACTATTTAGACTCGACAAAAAAGGATTTATCGTTAAGTCCTTAAAACTGTTCGCGATCAAATGATACGTTGTTACCAAGGATGATAATATTTATCAAGCATAGGTCGTTGTGTGCCATATAGGTTGGCTGTCCTCTTAATCAATGAGTGTAGAGACACTGGTATGGCATATAGGTGAGATGTAAGGGTACATCTGCACTGAACGTGACCGACTCCGGAGCTATTTCTGCTGTCAAGATTTGCTCCGATGAAATATGGATATAAATATCCCTCCGACCTGAGACCGCCACGGTGACTTGCAAGCAACTCACTGCACTTAGGCACTGGACTACCTGAATTTCTAATTCAGTGACGGAAGGCTGCTGGGTGTAGTCAAGTACTTGACTTATCGGTGCATGTGTCAAGATGGGATTGACCACTCCAGTTTAGGAGCTGTGTACAGTCATATTTCAATTTAGCAAAACCTTGGCCAGGGTAGTCTTTGTGAGGAGTCACAGGACTGTTTGAGTTGAGCACGATTCGGATGATCTAATCAGAGTTGACAGTTTAACCCTGAGTCATCCTAAACACAGAGGTCAAAAGGATGAATTATACTGTAACCATATTCATGTAGGTTCTGAGTGTTGTGATTGCGACTATTCGACCTATTCGATCATCGGGTATCATTGCTAGATGGTCACTTTGATTAGTACAGGAATTGGTTACTGTGCTACCGGCTTAGATTCGAACCTGCGGGGTCACACACATTAGAGGTTCTTATCTGATCTGATGGCTGATGAAGAGTCCTAATGCTCATGGACTATGAGTCCTTTGTGTCTGGGACTCTGTGATCGAGAATCAGGATTCTCTGATCATGAGTCCCACATATTTTGGGTACCGGGGTCAAGAGTCCCACTAGTTTGGGACTCTTCGATCAGGGTTACATATCGATGAATTCTGATGCCCGATTACCCGTCAGATTTGGACTCAATATTTATGAGAGATTTAATTAATGATTTGATCACTAATTAACTCAATTTGATTGAGTAATTATTTTTGGATCAAGTCCAATTGAATTAGATTCAGTTGGGTTTGACCCGATTAAGTTAAGAGTTGACCTAATCATTGAGATGGTTTGGTCCCTGATTTGATCAGGGGTTGGGCTTAATCAATTCCTGATTTGATTAAGATTTTATTGAGCCTAATTAAGCCTAATTTAGTTGGATTTAAATTAGTCTAATTGGGCCTAACTTATTTGGTTCAATTAGGTTGGTTTAAATAATGAAACCACCTAGACCCATTCTCCCTGCGCCACCTCACTTCCACTACGCCCATTTGAATTCACGAGAAGGAAGTTCTCATGAATTTTTTCTCATGCAAAGCCCTCCTCATGCCCTACTTTAATGTGCCAAATGAGTAGATAAGGATGATTGGTTGGCCATTCAAATTCAAAACAAAGTTTGAATTTGAATGAGCAACCAATCTTAGCGCCTTGACCTTATCCTCTTTTAGTGTCCCATTTATTACACGAAAAAATGTTTCTCATGAAATCACTCATGCACAAATTAAGCCACGCCCTCCTCTTCTCACGCCCTTAGTGGATAGGGATAAATTAGTTTCTATTTGAATTCAAAATTTGATTTGAATTCAAATGTGCAATTACTCATCTTTATTCTCTCATGTGGATAAGACCTTGGTTGTTGCTTTAAAAGGAGGAGAAGAGTGGGGCATGTGCAAGAAAAATTTTGGAGAGAAAATTTGGGCGTGAGGAATCCTTGTGTGCAAGGTGAAGGTCTATATCCTTCCGAGAGAAAAAGAAAGAAAAGAAAGAAAAAGTGTGCGCAGGATTTCAGTGAGTTCTTCAGGGTTTCAGCCTGGAGTTCGGAAAGTGAGAAGGTGAGCTACGAGTGTCGTGAGCTCACCAAATTTCAGAAAGATCTTCAACATCCTCTCAAGCATGTCTGCTGATGATTCAGAGTGTCCAAAGAATCGACAGACATCGATCGAAGGAGTTCGATCAGCATCGACCGTCGAAAGGGCTCTACAACGAGCTAGTACTCGTGAGGAGTCGATCAGATCGGAAGCTTTATGTGGATGATCTGCAGAGGCCTGACATGCTGTGTGGCTACATCGTGATGATCAGACTCTCCCGACGGTGATCAAATTACGATGATCTACTACCCGCACAAAGGTATTGTGTTCTGAACACATTACAGTAAAGTGTTTACTGTTCAAATTCGAATTTCAAATTTAAATGCGTGCATGCTATATATCATATTTAGATCCTAGTGTATGGTAAATTTTTATTAATTAATTAGATTAATTAATAATTTTCACTATAAAATAATGATTTTGAAAAAGTTTTAAAATTATCATTTTATCCCTGCATTGAATTATTCGCACAAAATGGTATCAGAGCAGGTTCTTAGATATGATATATATACTTGCATGCATAGATTAAGTTGTAATCTAAAAGTTTATATTTAAAATTTAAAATTTAAAATTTGAATTTTGAAAGTTGTTCGAAATTCAAAATTCAAAAATTTGAAATTCAAAATTTGAGATTTGAATTTTAAAATTTGAAATTCAAAATTCAAAATTCAAAAATTTGAAATTCAAAAATTTAAATTTGAAATTTGAAATTTGGTTGAAATTTTAAATTTGAAATTCAAAATTCAAACATTTGAAATTCAAAAATTTGAAATTTGAAATTTGAAATTTGGTTGAAATTTAAAATTTAAAATTCAAAATTTAAAATTTAAAATTTAAAATTCAAAATTTGAAATTCAAAATTTTGAAATTTGAAATTTGTTTGAAATTTGAAATTCAAAATTTAAAATTTAAAATTTGAAATTTAATTTTAAATTGATATATTTAGATATACTTGATCCAAGTAGTAAGTAATCGAATTGAGTTGGTTGCCATGACTATCCAGTCATAGGAGAAAAGTAGAGTTTAAAGGCCCTCTCTTCCCATTCGATGGGGTCTCCTATGGCAGTAGGGGTGTCGATGCAATTATATCCCATGCAGATGAAGTAGCGAAAGAAATATTCATGATTTATTTTGATTGAGTTATTTTCTATTATATAATTAGCAATAGGATTGCTATTTATGAAATGTGCTGATCTATTTGTGTAATGAGTCAACATATTTGGTGAATAAAAAATAAAATCTTTCAAATTTGAAAATTATTTTCAAAATACCAAACCCTGACCCATCAGTCCAAATACTTAATTAAAAGAATTAAGTGTTGTCTAGTAGGTTTAGAATTGTGAATTAAGACCTAAGATAATTGCATAAACTTGTGGGTCAATGGGTTAGATGGATTAGGTCCATAATTGGGTTAGACCTAAGGTTAGCTTAAAGAAATGGACTAAATTAGAGTAATTGGTCAAATCTAATCAAAAGTTAAATTAGATTAGGTTAAGGATACTCTAGACTCAACTCCAATAGTTGTAGTTGAATGGGTCTATGTCTTTAACTAGACTAAGATGGACTTAATTCATGGCTACGCGGTGGAACCCTATTTACTAAGTTGATCAAATTAAAACTAATGAACCGGTTGGTGTCTAAGGTAAGTTTGGTAGTTTGATCAGTGGTTTTTAAGCGGGAGCGACTCGCAGTGATTCGATCTCTAACGAGTTAATGGCTTATCCCCACCACTGATCTCACTTACCTGGCCAACCTGGTGAATTAGGTTTTGATTAGATCACTTGGTGATTAGGGCTCACCCATGTCATTAGGTAAATCAGTTTGATTGATTTAGGTGCTCCTAATGCTGGCTTAATTAAATCTTTTTTAATTTGACTTGGTGAAGTCAGTGGGAGGATTGAAATTGGCTGGTAATTTATCTTCTCATCTATTCTTTAATAAAATCTTCAAAAATTATTAGGTCTTAAAAATGATTAAGTTATATTGATAACTAAGTCATAGCCTCCCATTAAGTGAGTGATAATGAGTCCATTAGTTTAATAATCATTGGAGGCCCAAAGGCCTGGTGCTTATTGACTAATGGAATTATCATTCATAGTATGATAATTTGGTTTGAGTTTTTTTGATGGTGGTTGGGTTGGCCGACCAAAGTCGGGCTTGATCATTTATTGGTCTGATTCACCAAATCAAATCATGTTAATGGTTGGACCTAACCAAATTTTTTCAGGGGAGGCCAAAGCCTACTGATTAGGTTCTGGGATAAAATTAATTACTAGAAGTTGTTTAGAGAAACAACTGGTTATGAACCTACCCATAGATGCACATGGTTGACCAACCAAAGTTGGGCTCGTGTGTAGTCTGTGTGGTTTCTAGTACCCACTAAGGAATTAAAATAATTCCTCGAATTGGAGGTTGAGGCTACCAATTTATAAAAATACTGGGAGAAACTTTAGACTAAAGTCTAAGTCTTTAGTATTAATAATTTATGTACTAATATAGGTCTGATTTTTTTTTATGCAGCTATGGCCACTATCCTGTCGCTCCGATCATTATTAGATAATGACAAGCTCATGGGGTCTAATTTCGATAGCTAGTATCAAAAATTAAAAATCATCCTTGAGCATGAGTGGATCCTTTATGTAGTAACGGATCCGGCACCTGAGGAGCCAGCCCTGAATGCTAAAGGGACGGTCTGAGACACTTACCAGAAGTGGCTCAACGACTGCACCACCGTCTGGTGCATAATGCTGGCGGCAATGAATGATGAGTTCAGTCGTAGGTCCGAGAATGCCTAGCCACAGGAGATGCTTCAAATGTTGAACGACTCTTTTGGCATGCCTGACGATGTTGAAAGGCACAAAACTAGTTATGCCATTTTCAATGCTCGGATGAGGGATGGAGCCTCAGTCACTGATCATGTACTATACATGATCGAAATGATTGAGTGCTTAAGTAAACTGGGCTTTCCCCTATACGAGTAGCTCGGTAAGGATGCGATCCTTAATTCTCTGTCCAAGTCCTACCTTCCCTTCCTTACTCATTTTCGAATGACAAAGCCTGCAGTGAACTACCATGACTTGTTGGGGTTGCTGCAGAACTTTGAGAAGGACCACCAGCTCTATAAAGAGTCGGTAAATATTGTGGGAGGGTCTTCTTCTGGTCGTCGACCCTTTAAGAAAGGGAAGAAGAACAAGAAGAAGAAGAATAAGAAGGTGCAGCCGCATGCTGGGATGTCTACACAAGGTCAGACCAAGAAGTGCAAGCCCGACCAGAGCCAGGCAGAGTGCTTCTTTTGCAAGAACCAAGGGCACTGGAAGAGGAACTATCCTCTATACATTGCCTCACTGGACCCGAGCAGGCCGAAGAAGAAGCAAGGTACTTAGATGATAACACCTTGCAACTTTTCCATTTGTGATACTACTGCCTGGGTATTGGATACCGGAAGCCTTTATCATATTTGCAATTCGATGCAGGGTCTGTAGGTCAGTAGGAGATTTGATGAAGGTGAGAGACTCCTGAACGTTGGAGATGGAAGCAAAGTTTCAGTTCTAGCATTAGGAATCATGAACCTTGTAATCAATTCTCGAAAAATAATTCTGAGTGAATGTCACTATTATCCAAGCTTTTTATTAAATATTATTTTTGTAGGCCTTTTGGCCATGAACGGTTATCAATTTTTAATAAAAGAAAATGTTTGCAATGTCATTCTGAATAGTGTTACAATGTTTGTTGGACAACTTAATAATGGAATTTACTTTCTATCACAACCTGTTAATGTGGTTCAAACCTCCGGTAAACGCCCTAGAATAAATAATGTATCAGATGTCTACCTTTGGCACTATAGGCTAAGTCATATCAATAAGAACAGGATAAACAGATTGGCTCAAGAAGAAATTCTTGAAGTAGGTGATTATGAATCACTTCCAATCTGTGAGTCCTGTCTTCTTGGTAAAATGACCAAGTCACCTTTTACTGAAAAAGATGAGCGAGCCAGTGAACTCTTGGCTCTGGTACATTCTGATGTATGTGGACCCATGAGCTCAAGTGCAAGAGATGGATATTTCTACTTCATAACCTTCACAGATGACCTATCGAGGTATGGGTATGTCTATTTAATGAAGCATAAGTCGGAGTCGTTTGAAATGTTCAAACTATTTTAAAATGAGGTAGAAAAATAAATTGAAAAGTGTATTAAAACTCTTCGATCTGATCGAGGAGGTGAATACCTTTCCAATAATTTTCTGACATATCTTGGAGAGAATGGGATTCTCTCTCAGTGGACACCTCTTGGAATACCACAGCATAATGGTGTGTCTGAAAGGAGGAATCGAACCTTGTTGGACATGGTTCGATCCATGATGGGGTTTGCTGGTCTGTCGATCTTTCTTTGGAGATATACGCTCGAATCGGCTTGTTACCTTCTAAATAGGGTTCCGAGTATGTCTGTAACCAAAATGCCATATGAGATATGGATAGGACGTAAGCCAGCACTCTCACACCTTAGGGTTTGGGGGTGTCCGACTTATGTTAAATGTTTAATTACGGAAAAGCTTGGACCTAGGTCTGACAAGTGTAATTTTATAGGGTACCCAAAAGAGACCAAAGGGTATTACTTCTACCTAGCTGATGAGCAAAAAGTGTTTGTCAGCCTTAAGGCAATCTTTTTGGAAAGGGAGTTCCTTGGTGAAGAGACTGTTGCCTCTAAGATCGAATTTGATGAAATTCGACAGGTGAAAAATCCGACGCAAGTTGCTAAACCTGAACCAGATTTGATTAGATCAGATCCGGAGCCCATTGTTCAAGCACCCTTAAGGCAATCTGGTAGAGTACCACATCAACCGGACAGATACTATGGTTTCTTGGTCCGAGATGACGATCCTATTGAACTTGATGAAAATGATGAGGATCCGATCACCTACATGGATGCAATGCAGAGACCCGACTCTGAGAAATGGCTAGAGGCCATGAAATCCGAAATGGAGCCCATGAAGGTCAACGATGTGTGGACATTGGTTGACCCATCCGAAGGAGTAAAACCCATAGGGTGTAAGTGGGTCTTCAAGAGGAAGAGGGGCGCAGACGGAAAGGTGGAAACCTATAAAGTCCGTCTAGTTGCCAAGGGATATCTTCAATGTTATGGTATAGACTATGATGAGACGTTTTGTCCTGTGGCAATGCTCAAATCCATTCGGATTATGCTTGCAATAGCTGCCCATCTGGACTATGAAATCTGGTAGATGGATGTGAAGATAACTTTCCTAAACGGAGAGCTGGATGAAGAGGTGTATATGATACAACCTGATGGATTCATATCCACTGATGAGTCTAAGGTGTGCAGACTACAGAGGTCCATTTATGGACTTAAGCAGGCATCCCAGAGTTGGAACATACATTTTGATAGGATGATCAAGATGTATGGCTTCGTTAAGAATGGAGAAGAACCCTGCATTTATAAGTAGGCTAATGGTCCAGTAGTGGTATTTCTTGTATTGTATATGGATGATATTCTCTTAATCGAGAATGATGTCCCTACATTACAGGAGATAAAGATTTGGTTGTCGTCACAGTTCTCCATGAAGGATTTGGGAGAAGCTTCCTACATCCTAGGGATGAGGATCTATAGGGATAGATCTAAAAGGTTGCTTGGTTTATCCCAGTCTACGTACATAGATACTATGCTGAAGAGGTTCAGTATGGAGAATTTCAAGAAAGGCTATCTACCGATAAGCCATGGAATTTCTCTCTCAAAGAGGGATTGTCCGACAACACCTCAAGAGAGAGCGTATGGGTAGGATTCCATATGCTTCGATAGTGGGATCTATCATGTACGCTATGACATGTACACGACCAGATGTGGCATACTCACTAGGGGTAGTGAGTAGATACCAATTTGATCCAGGGAAGAATCACTGGAAGGTTGTTAAAACCATCCTGAAGTATTTAGGAAATACTAAGGACCAGTGGCTTATTTATGGTGAATCAGACTTGAGACTTATAGGGTTTACAGACTCTAGTTTCCAGTCTGATCACGATGACAGCAAAAGTGTGTCGGGATTTATTTTTACCCTTTATGGTGGGGCTATCTGCTGGAAGAGTTCCAAGCAATACACTGTGGCTGATTTAGTTTACGAGGCGGAGTATGTCGCTGCATCAGATGCTGCCAAAGAAGTGGTGTGGCTGAGGAAGTTCATCATCGAGCTCGGAGTAGCACCCTCCCTTGTTGGTCCAGTTCTGCTCTACTGTGACAGCTCTGGAGCCATTGCTCAGGCAAAGGAACCGAAGGCACACCAGCGGACGAAGCATATTCTGCATCGCTACTATCTCATCCGAAAAATTGTAGATCAAGGTGATGTCGACCTTCAGAAGATCGATGAGAAGGAGAACCTGACCGACCCATTCACTAAAGTCATTGCGGTGAAGCAGTTCGACAACTACAAGTCGAAGATGGGTATTAGATACTGCACCGATTGACTTTAGGCCAAGTGGAAGATTGTTGGGAATAGTGTCCCAAAGCCAATCATCAGCCTATTGACGGTTGTACTTATTTTTATTTATATACATAAATTATAAATTAATAAAAATTATTTTGATATTTTTCATCACAAAATATTTCATCTTCTAATGAACTCCTATGTTGTGGTGAAGTCCTTTGGACTATTTAGACTCGACAAAGGAAGATTTGTCATTTAGTCCTTAAATCTATTCGTGACCAAATGATTTGTTGTTACCAAGGACGATAATGTTTATCAAACATAGGTCGTTGTGTGCCATATAGGTTGGTTGTCCTCTTAACCAATGAGTGTGGAGACACTGGTATGGCATACAGATGAGATGTAAGGGTACATCTGCACTGAACGTGACCAACTCCAGAGCTATTTCTGCTGTCAAGATTTGCTCTGATGGAATATAGATATAAATATCCCTCCGACTTGAGACCACCATGGTGACTTGCAAGCAACTCACTACACTTAGGCACTGGACTACCTGAATTTCTAATTCAGTGACGAAAGGCTGTTGGGTGTAGTCAAGTACTTGACTTGTCGGTGCGTGTGTCAAGATGGGATTGACCACTCCAGTTTAGGAGCTGTGTACAGTCGTGTTTCAATTTAGCAAAATCTTGGCCAGGGTAGTCTTTGTGAGGAGTCACAGGACTGTTTGAGTTGAGCACGATTCGGATGATCTAATCAGAGTTGACAGTTTAACCCTGAGTCGTCCTAAACACAGAGGTCAAAAGGATGAATTATACAGTAACCATATTCACGTAGGTTCTGAGTGTTGTGATTGTGACTATTCAACCTATCCGATCATCGGGTACCATTGCTAGATGGTCACTTTGATTAGTACAGGAATTGGTTCCTGTGCTACTGGCTTAAGTTCGAACCTATGGGGTCACACACATTAGAGGTTCCTATCTAATCTGATGGCTGATGAAGAGTCCTAATACTTGTAGACTATGAGTCCTACATGTCTGGGACTCTATGATCGAGAATTAGGATTCTCTGATCACGAGTCCCACACATTTTGGTTACTGAGGTCAAGAGTCCCACTGGTTTGGGACTCTTCGATCAGGGTTACATATCGATGAATTTTGATGTCCGATTACCCATCGGATTTGGACTCAATATTTATGAGAGGTTTAATTAGTGATTTTATCACTAATTAACTCAATTTGATTGAGTAATTATTTTTAGATCAAGTCCAATTGAATTGGATTCAGTTGGGTTTGACCCGATTAGATTAAGAGTTGACCTAATCGTTGAGATGGTTTGGTCCCTGATTTGATCAAGGGTTGGGCTTAATCAATTCCTGATTTGATTAAGATTTTATTGAGCCTAATTAAGCCTAATTTAGTTGGGTTTAAATTAGTCTAATTGGGCCTAACTTATTTGGTTCAATTAGGTTGGTTTAAATAATAAAACCACCTAGACCCATTCTCCCTACGCCACCTCACATCCACTGCGCCCATTTGAATTCACGAGAAGAAAGTTCTCATGAATTTTTCCTCACGCAAAGCCCTCCTCATGCCCTACTTTAATGCACCAAATGAGTAGATAAGGATGATTGGTTGGCCATTCAAATTCAAAACAAAGTTTGAATTTGAATGAGCAACCAATCTTAGCGCCTTGACCTTATCCTCTTTTAGTGCCCCATTTATTACACGAGAAAATGTTTCACATTAAATCACTCATGCACAAATTAAGCCACATCCTCCTCTTCTCACGCCCTTAGTGGATAGGGATAAATTAGTTTCCATTTGAATTCAAAATTTAATTTAAATTCAAATGTGCAATTACTCATCTTTATCCTCTCACGTGGATAAGACCTTGGTTGTTGTTTTAAAAGGAGGAGAAGAGTGGGGCTGTTGCTCAGCTATGCAACCCAAGAGGGGGGGGGGTGAATTGGGTTTCTAAAAATTTTAAACTTAACTTATAACTTATGAAAGATGTTTGGCAATAGCTAAAAGAATATGGAGAGTTAAATTCATTCAGGACTAATGGCTAAAAGCAAGAATGCAAGAAAATAATGAAGAGTTAAAGGGAAGCAATTATGCACACCACAAACAAAAGGATTTATAGTGGTTCGGTGCCAACCTTGCACCTACATCCACTCCCCAAGCTCCTACTTGGGAATTTCAATCCACTAATCTTGTATTCAACCCGAATACAAACGTCGGAAACTCCGACTCTAGCTATTCCAAGCTAGACCACCTGTTTTCCGGGTACAAGCCAACTCAATACACTCCGATTCTAAGTTCGGATCAACCTTCCCTTATTTTGGAACCCTTCCAAAACAAAAACAATC
Source organism: Elaeis guineensis (assembly GCF_000442705.2). Lineage (NCBI taxonomy): Eukaryota > Viridiplantae > Streptophyta > Magnoliopsida > Arecales > Arecaceae > Elaeis > Elaeis guineensis. Next base: position 1,225,003 of record NC_026006.2, read on the forward strand.
ACTCAAACTGAGTAAAATAATTTATAGCACAAATGAGTACAGAGAAAGCTCCTTTAATGAGCGAATATAATTTTAAATACACTTTACTCAAGAGAAGAAGACCCTTTTCGGATTTCCTCAAAGTGGTTGGAGACTTGAATGTGCACTTGAGGAGTTGGTGAGCTTGGTTTAAAGGCTTCTTCAAAGCTTTGAATGAACTCTTGATTAGGGCTGAAAAGTTGGCTTGAAAAACCCTTTTTCAAAATCTCTCTTTTGAATGCTCTTGAATGCTCTCTTGAATGCTCTTCTTAACTCTTCCAAATCTCCTTTTTTGTTTTCCACCTTTTGGATCCTTTTATAGCTTTAAGAAATAGAGAAAAATATTCTAGGCTGAAAAAGAGCCGTTAGACCACATTAAATGAGCATTAAAAGCACTTAAAATGGGTTAAAAACTAGCTGTTGCGGAGAAATCCCGTCACAGGAGTCGACTCATGGGTCGACTCATGCCTGGGAGTCGACTCATGGGTCGATCTCTATGGAAGAACATCAGAGAATCACCAGAAAATAAGGTTCTGTGATTTTTGGCCTAAAAACTGCAGGGGTCGACTCATGGGTCGACTCATGCCTTGGGGGTCGACTCATGGGTCGACTCACAGGTTGTGCCAAGCCAAAAAATCTACGTGCCAAACAGCTCATGTGCCATGAGTTGACTCATGGGTCGACTCATGATTTTCAAACATACATATCTTTCAAAATATAAGTCCAAAAATAATGAAATTTTCGCCAATGGATCACAAATCTTTTGTTCTATCATTTGATACTATCAAATCATAGTTTTGGTAAAATTATGATTTTGTCCCTGAAGAGCAAAAAGTCTTTTTCAAATAAAAATTATTAGTACCCCTTCAACTGCTTTGTAATCATCAAAATCAATCTAGGGAGCAACAATCTCCCCCTTTTTGATGATGACAAAATACTTGAATAAAAGCATCTATGTGAATCATGAATTTCAAAAGGATGCATTATAAGTGCATTAGCTTGAAAAGAAGATTGATTCTTTTGGCATGTGATACAAGTGCTCATTTGCATAAATAGTTTGCCCATTGCTTAATGATTTGAAAATTTGCTCATTTGATTATGTGATTTTGGTGTTAGAGTAAAAAATTTATTTTTGTTATCAGAGCAAGTTGTATCTTGAAAATTTGCTCATTCTCATTTGATTATTTAGTTTTAGTATCAGAGCAAGTTTAATAATTAAGTGTACCAATGCATGTCTAAGAATTAATTGTAAAGTATATCAGAGCATGTCAAATTTTAAGATGTATCAGAGCAAGTCTAATTTTAAAGCATATCAGAGCATGTCTAAGAAGTAATTTTAAAGGTTGCTCATTTTCATTGTACTTAGCAATTTACTCATTGTATTTTTAAGTCATTTAATAATTTTACTTTTGATATTGTTCTTTAATTTCTCCCCAATTCATTCATTTTATTTTCAAGTCTTTTAATAATTTATAATTTTGCTTTTGATATGTTTCTTTTTCTTTAATTTCTCCTCCTTTTTGACATCATCAAACATTGTTAGCTCCTCCTCTTTCTCTGAATACATTTTCTCTTTAGTGTTTCTTCAAACTTCTTGTGCTAATCATTAATGTTTGCTCCCCCTGAATACAGCAATCATTAACCA
>NC_026006.2:1226765-1276406 GCF_000442705.2 Elaeis guineensis
AAAATGCTTTGGATTCTGTCCAGTCTCTTAGTCGGTCCATTCCGGAAGCATTGGAAAAGCAGCGAAGGCTGGGCGGGCGTACTGGACGAGAGAGATAGTCATTCCGAACTCCTTCTGCGGGGCTATTCAACTCTACCGAAAAACTCCTCCTCTATCAAGGACTGATTTTTTTTCTCTTCCCCGGGGTCTTAGTGACAAAGTTCCTGTCCTTTCTTTTTCTTTGAAAGTCGATTTGCTTCTTTCGTCAGTTTAACAGCTTTCCAAGCAGAAATTCCTTCTTTTAATTTGTTACTTGAACGAGTGAATCTTCTTTCCGGGTGTGGAAGGATTGGCTTTTGAGGTCCATTTGCTTTGTATCGAGTGAATAGGGTTAGAGGTCTATCACCAGCTTCAAAGGCTAATGTGGAAGTCGACTTTTTACCTCCTTCCGTAGAAAAGACTCACTTTTTCTTTGTTCTTTGTGCGAGTTCAGTGCCTTGCCTTCCAAGTCATCTTATCAGTCATCGAATCACTAAGCGCATACTTCCTTGCCAGCCTTCCAGCCGCTAAAGCCCTCCTCACCTCAAGAAATTCCGTTGAAGGCCTTGCCTTTCAGTCAGCCATTCCGTCTAGCTATTCCATGTAGTCCAGCCATTCGAGCAGCCTAATAACTAATAAGGAATCCCTTTAGTAAGGGCCTATTGCCTTTCATCCTAGCTAGAAGTCCAGTAGTTTATTACCTATGTCGGTCTCAGTTCTTTCTTGTATGGAGGTACTGGGGATTGTTCTGTTTTCGCATTGTCTAAGTCCTCTTGCTTGACCTATTTCCTTTGTCTTTAGACTTTCTAACTCCTGACCCCAAGCCAGGAATTTTCTTTTTTTCTGATTGCAGTGACTGACCTTACACAACCCACAACCGGAAAGACATTGACTCGATCGACAGGCCCTCGCTACAAGACTGAAATCGAATGATAGAAGAATCGACAGCTGCTCCTGCGCTTACTACTTTTCAAAGAGAAAGCAGGGAAACTTAGCCGGCTAAGCGATACGGAAAGAATCCTAGACCTGCAAGCACAGGAACTCCCTCACACCCTTAGTCTTCTTCCTCGACTGATCCTTAAGGTTCAAAGACTGGGGGACTCCTTTCCTTCTCTTCAATGCTTTCCGAAAAGTGTTAAAAAGGGGGAAGCTTCTTTCCTGAAGTTGAAGCAAGTACTGATTTGACTTTATTCGTAGATCGAGGGGATGTGAAAAGTAGGACCATTGCATTATCGTCTTTGTTGCTTGAGAATACAAAACTTCCTTCTCTTCTTGGCTTGTATTCCGAGTAGGCTATGGAGTATAGTAGTCGAGCACGTAGGCCGTCAGTCCATCTATTCCTCCCGTCCGCTACCGTGCTTTTTCCTTTATCAAGTCGAGGAAGAAGAGTGAGGTGTGAGCGCGAGGGGATGGGTTGACTTTCCTGGTGGACAAACATTGCCCTATGGCTTAGTCGTAGGTTCAGCCTTAGATTCATTCCCCTAGGGCTTTTCTTAAGTCCCGTAGTCGTCCTATCTGTTCATTCCGAAAAATAAGTGTTGGAATCTTTCGAAGCTTTCCCTTACGTAAGCATTGTATTCCGTCTTAGTGTCTTAGCCAGCCCCGCCCCCACAAGGGTAGAATTCCTCTCAAACCTTTCATCCTCTTTCTTTGTATTGTTTCCTATCTATCTTTTTAGTGTTAGTGTTGTAAGCCTTGGTTTTCAATCCTCCCATTGTTCGAAAATGTCTTATGTAGTATATTCTTTTTCTAGCATGTGAGAGAGAAGGAAGAAGAAGACTAAGTGCCAGCGAGGGAGGTTATGTGTATGCAGTTGTAGGACCCTTCCCTCTCCTTTCTTGTAAGTCGGAGAAGAGGAAATCACGGCCCTTGCCTTAGGCTTGAAGTTCACGTGGCCGGTATGCTGCTCACTTTACGTCATTCTTTCGATCCGCTACCTGTGCTTAAAGCAAAGCTTTCCATTCCAACTCGATCTTATTCAGTTGGAGATTCAATCATCCTTGAAGTGCTCCAGTGGTCGATGTAGAAAAATCGGCTAAGGTTCAATTTGCTTCAGTCGAAGTGATCGCTCTATTCCGGCAGTCTTCGAAGGCAGCGGAAATGCCTTTTGCTTTTCCTTTAGAATGTCCTACCTCCTTAAGTTGCAGCAAGTCCTGATTTGACTTTCTTAGTGGAAGGCGTGAAGTGCCCCATTGGTCACGAAGGGTTTGAAACCTTTTGCTTGGTTCAAAGTGGTCTAGTCCCCTAAGGAGGAGGAGTTGGAAGATTTTAGTAAGCCTTGAATCGGTACATCTCTTTGCCGGATCTTAGTTTTGATTATGGTATTCCTTCTTTCTTTTAAAAGGCGGGAAAGCCCCTTGAGGGCGGAATTGCCTTGTTGGTTGAGTTCTCTCCTTCTTACTTAATTCTTAAGGTAAGGATCGGGAAGTCTTTGACTAAGTTCCTCCGTATATGACACATTCGTCTAGTCGGATTAATACTCGTGTAACTGGCTCCTACCCCGCAGTGAATCACTCCTCCTTTCGGTTTTAGCGAGGGTTCCATCTGTCGGCTAAAGGTCCATTGCTTTCCTAAAGTGAATTTCAATCGTGTAAGAAAGGCGAATCGAGATAATCGAAGTCCAGTGCTACAGATTTCCCTCAAGCAAAGAACAAATATTTGATTCGGAAAAGCTAATTCCTTGATCCGGGAAAGCGGTTAGACTAAGTCTCTTAGTAGAGGAAAAAGATTCAATCGCTCTCATTCACTCGCCCTTAAGAAAGGGGCTTCCCGAAAAGCGTGGCTATTTCAAAGGCCGGCAGACTAAGAGAGAGGTGGAAAGAGTACGGTACGGTATCCATCAGGGGGCGGGGCCAGGAACTCAAGAAAGCGCTACGGCTACGGGAGAGGTGTAATAAACTGCTTTGAAGGCGCTTAGACCAATCACACTATAGGAGAATGGGACTAGCCTTGAAAGAACAGAAAGTCGATTTACGATCTACGAAAGATAAGACAGAAGAAAAAGCATTGAACTTATTAGCTCACTCAACGAAGACGGAAAATAAAGGAATTGCTTCGAAAATGAAAAAGCATTTCCACGAAAGCGTGGAAGGATGGAATACTGCTAGACAGCCCTGAAAGCTTGGAAGGCTAAGGTACAAAATGCATAGGACTCCTTAAACCACTACACGGAATACGGGAAAGACAGAGAGAGAAGGAAAGAAAGTAGTCTCCCCTCCTGGGGCTTCCCCTATTACACGAAGAGCACCTGACGAAGGAATGGAATACATCTAAGACTTCGACGGCTTTGGTCCTACAAAACTGTAAGCACACTCACTGCAAAGACTATTATACGATATTCATCCGTAAGACCAGTACAATCCAAAGCTTATTCTCCGACACGCAGTTTAAAAGTCTCAAGGAAAAAGGAGTGAACCTTAGCAGCAGGCAAAGACCATAGGCGAATGGCGCTAGACCGGGAACAAGATCCCCTCGATATACGACAGCAAAGGCATTAGGCCCGGACTCAAAGAAAGGAAAATTCCCCCCATCAGATCAGGGGGCTTCCCTAAGGGTAAGGGGCTATTAGACTGGAAGGAAAGCAAGACAAGACCATAGAGATGGCATGGCGAATCTCGTAGCAAGATAGGTCGAGAGCAAGTCATGCTTTGATTCTACCACCTAATGGTATCAACTTTGATCATATCCCTCACGGAACACTTTCTATAGGAAACTGGATGAGAGGTGAACCAGGGTTTTTTTTCCACTAGAAGTAATGGAATGATAGACCGGCTTACACCACTAGGAGCTATTCCACCAAGATCAAATGAGGGCCGACTAGGGGACTTAGCCAATTAAAAGGCTAGTTAAGAAATATTTAAAGAGAGTTGGAATGCATCGACAGCTTTTCCTGCACTTACTCCAATAGACAAAGAAAGGAGGGCAACTTAGCCGGCTAAACAATACCCGAATGGTGATAGACCCGCAACCCCCGCTGCTTAACCAATGCTTAGGGAATCGAAGACTTCGAAGACTAGAAAGCTAGCACAGAATAGGTACTTTACGGAATACGGATGTAGTACTGAACAGCTAATGGAAAGCTAAGAGACTAGATGGAAAGCGTACGGGATCTACGGGCTAAGAGATTTTTCCACTTCAAGCCAAAGGAAATGAAACCTTTGCCGATAGACCAATCAATGGTGAAACAAGACCTGCAAGCACATAAACTCGATCTTCAGCCCTTGCTTCGGGAGGGAGTTTAGCAATACAAGGATTAGGACCTGAATGAAAGGCTTACTGAAAGTCTTATGCCTTAGGGTGAAAGACCCCAATCCACTCGAAACGAAACAATACTGACAACACAAAGAATCCGTACAAGAAAAGAAGGAGACTTTACATCGTCAAATGAACCAACAAAGAAAAATTCTTAATTGAGAAAGGCGGTACTAATTCCTTTCGTTGGGAGAGCTCTTACACATTCCCCGAGGGACGAATACCAGAAATAGAAGAATGGAAGGAATAAAGCGACTACACCATCCTCAACTGACACACAAAAGGGGACACTAGGCGAACTAGTCAAAGACTAAGAGACATTAGATAGAGGAAAAGGTACCTGATACGAATAAGCGATGGAGCTATTTAGCCGGTTGGCTACATCAGACCAGAAGTCATCTCCTCCCCCAGGCTTCTTGGAGCTAGGCCAAAACTCGTCCACATCTCTTGTCCAAGTTCAAATCTTTCTTCCTGCCCTAAGCCCCTTTTTTTGTCTCTAGCGTTTATTGTTTGATAGAGACCGACCTGCTTTCATAAGCACTTGTTGGCAAGTTCGGAAGAAGGCTTTGAGGGGAACTAACTCGATGTGGCTCCGGTTCAGTATTGCGCCTCCCGCTTAGAATCTCTTCCAGCTGAGCTGCACTAAAAGGAAGGCTTACGTAAAGTAAAGATAATTTGAGTGACTACATGCGAAAGCTTTTGCTTCTTCCTTTCCTTCCTCTCCAACTCCTGCTCCTTCGCAAAGCAAGGAAAGCCTAAACCAACCGTCACGTCCTTTTTCATGTGCAGGGGATTCTTCCATTCTAGCAGTGGATTCAATAGCTGCCTATTCTTCCTAAGAAGGCATTCTTGCAGCAACAGGGCATTCGAGAACAGTAAGAGCTGATTCGACGGGATGCTTATTCGAGCGTCGTAAGCCCTTCGAGAGGAAGATGAATGTCAATGTGCCATTTTCTCGGTGGAGGAAAGGAATAGCGATGGCTTTGAAACTCCATGAAAGTCGTGCATACTGTAAAAAAAAGGTGGTACACAGAAGTTGGATTTTGAACTCAAGCCTCAGCCCTTGATTCTGCGTCTTCGGATGCCGATTCGGATGCTTCAAAATCATCGAATTACCCGAGACCCGATCTAACCTTGCCCGAGGATCCTAGCCCTTCCCGTGCTAAGCGAGTGGAAAAGGTGATAGAAGTAGTATGATCGATCCAACCCCTACCGAGCCCCCCGGGTGTCCTAGCTTTTTTTACTTATCAGAGCAATAAAGCTTTGAAGTTCAGATACAATACATCTTATGCAATTTAAAGATATGAAATAGGGAAAGTGAAGCTCTAGATAATAATGAACGTCAATCGTAACAAACTTTTTATTAGCTGTTCGCGTACACACCGCCCCCCACTACGGATACCGAAAGAAAGAGACAATAGAAGAAGGTTAATTAAGTACGAAAAAAAGGTCCACTTCTTCTTCCCCGGATCAATGGGTTACTATTCTGTCTGCCTCCCTTCGCTCTCTTGCTAGAGCTGGTTCTAAGCCTACCTTTTCCTTCCCCACCCACCGGCCCATTACTTCGATAGTTACCTATAAACAATTATTCCAAGTGAAACGATAAGCATGTTGGCTTGGGTGAACCACCTTATCTTACCAGACATTGATGTCTGCCCGAACATCGAATTTGATCTTTCATATGTAGATTGTCACTTCCCCTCATTAAGCTAGCTAGCGGTAGCGCAAGTGTCAGAAAGGATCAAATTTTTGAATGCATTCCGAGATCGAATTAGTGATCCACCCCGTACATCTGAAAACATTGTATACAAGGAATGTGACCTATCTGATAGAGAGACTTCTTCGGTAGCTTAGTCAGAAAGAGACCAAACACAGAAGTAATTGAATCATAGTTACGTTGCCCGGTCATTCGAAGTGAAATCTTCCCTTATTGTTCGCTATATCAGAGAAAGACATAGAATAGAGTAATTGACCCAACTCCCACAGGTGTAGCATCAAATTGAGGAGCTTTATCCGTTGACTCACACTAATGAATAATGAACTGTGGAATACCAGGATGTGGAATTCACGCATTTCTCTTTTGATTATTCTACGCTTGTGGTACCATATTCTCTCTTTATCCCGAGGCGGGGCTCTCTTAAGTAGTCTCCGAAATGAAAATGAATTCACCGCTAGCCAGGCCAAGGACTCTAGTTCCATCTCTCCAATTGATTCCTCGACAACGGAGAACTATGACTTTCAAGCCATGCTCGGGTCTGCCCAGGCATGGAAGGAGTTCGCTCCTGGGTGAGCCAAAACATCTCATCTTGAACCCAGATTGACTCTCCTGATGTGGTTTACCAAATGCCTGTGATGTTGGAACCTTAGCTGAAGCTAACCTCGGGACTGCTCAGTAGGGTCGATATGGTATGGTTTTGCCCTTTTCTTTAGTTAGGGCTGGTGGGGTGGGTTTAGCTAAGGACTGAGATGACTCCATAGCGAACATGCCCGAAAGGAGGCGCTAACCCAAACAGAAATGAATCACAAAAGCATGGATTCTCCTGCCAAAGGATATTGCTTCTACGGCCTATGTATGAACAGAAAAACTGGTGTAAATTAACTTGGGTGACCCTTATGAGGTGTCCGAAACTATCATTTTGATAGACAGAAGGTATAGCGAAAAACACATTTTTGAATTGACTGGAGCAAGGCCCTCTACTCTAGCTATGCCAGGCTGGCTTCTTTTCTTCGAATACTTGGGGATATTAAGTACAATAATCTGCTGGCAAACACCTATATTATATCCAACTCACCCGCAGTACCCTAGACCATAGGGGGAAAGGGATTCTTTTTTAAACTTTCACGGATGAGGGCAGTCGCTGGGCCTTCTTTCTTTGAGGAAATCGCTAGATGCAATGCTGCTCTTTCGCCTCATCCGCTACCTTACATTAAGTGATTTCAGTGTTGATGTTCATGCAGCAGATGGATGGAGAGATCAAACTGTCAGCTATGCCATTAGGAGCCGTTTCCCACTTCTTGTTTAGGGAGAACAGTCAGTCAGAAGGTAGAGCCTTGACTTAGGGTATCTCTTTTGATTGAATCCATGATAACTGATGTCAACATCGGGAAGTGGAGTTCGGGGGCTTGGATTTCCCTTTCATCATTTCACTACTAAGCAAAATAGGCCCACTACAGGCACTAAGGTCAATGAAGTACGTGCCGCACCATTGACATTTGACTGGTGAAAGCTTAATCTCATCTCTAGTTGTACCAATGAGGAGAGTCAATCTCAACTATGCTAAATGAGGATCGAATCGAAGCTGTAATGCCCTTCCCCTTGTGGTTTTGGAGAACATCCTCTTATCATGATTGATTGGTCACCGACAATTCAATCTTACTTACGACGTATCTCTGTCGATCAGTACACGCACAGAAAGCAATCTCGTATAGGTGAACAAGAAAGCGATCCAACTCCTTCCATGTGGCTATCGGTAGACCATTGTGTAGGATGTCGCTCGCTCTGACTCTTTAGTATACTCTCATACGGCAAGGAAGACCTATACTATTGATTTGCCGATACCGAGCTGAGTGAATGAGCGCATGAAGGAATGCTTTCACAAACAGTAGAAAGATACCATGTTCGATACTCACCTAGATGGACAACCAGTCAACCTCAATTCCCTTAGCAGTGGCATTGTGAAAATAGAAAGAGGAGCTCATACCTAGTGGCAAAAGTACTAAAGCCCAATTTCCCTCAATACCTGGACCTTGGAATCGATCAAGTGTTAACTCACCTATGAGAGAAATCACTAAAGCTCATTTTCCTTAGGGAGTGGGATCTCATTTCAAAACTTTTCTATCTCACCTAGCAGCAAAAATAGTACTTTTTGCCATCTTTAAGGGGTAGTTCATGAAGGGACATCCGATGCAAGACCATTTCCTTGGTCTTTTAAAAAGTGGCATGATTGAAATGTGTTTTTCGAAGGAAATCGGCAAATTTCTCGGATTTTGAGAAACTAGTACGAAGAAGCAGAATATCTTTTACGTTGGTACTAGCTCTCCACTCTGGCTCTACCACGGTTCCGGTCAACTCTGCTCAATCAACCCAGAAATTGGGTTTCCATGAAAAATGCCGGGAAATTGAGAAAGTTTCAACCAGAAAAAATGCTTGAAAAGAAGAGTTCATATTTCTAGGTACCTCACCACTTCTACTAGTCCAGCCTACAAGACCGCTTATGGTTATGCCGAATCAATCTACTTTGACTATAAAGGCAATACAGTTAGCAAGGAAAGCTTTCAAGCATACTCTCACTGCTAGGCTACCACTTTCTGGTTCCTAGCCCAAGAAAGCTAAGGCAAGGAAAAGATCTAGGAAGACCTTATAAGTAAAGAAAGAGGTTACTCACTTAACTTATTATTGAGTATTCAGTTACCTCACCACTGAACTAACCACCTCGAGAGCTAAGAAGAAAGTTAGAAATTTGAGAATCACAGCTATCGGCTCTTCCACTGACTCATCCACTGCTGCTAACCAAGCTAAAGGAAGGGACTTTTTCTTCATTGCCCTTGCCAGGATCAAATAAGAGAAGAGCGATGGGCATACTACTTGCTCTCTCCCCTCGGTGACTGAACTCGACTAAGGGGCGTAGCGATCTGATACTTCTATTTATATATGATAGCATCAAATTCAACTGATTGAACAAAGGAGTAGCTTTTCTCTCGGCTCACTTCAATAGATGACTTCGCTACCTTCCCAGAACTACTTCCTTACTTCAATCATTTGTGACCCAATGAAAACATCGACACAAGATTGGAAGGAGTTTCTTCAACAGCCGATTCCCTAGTCTATTTCCTATTCCTAATCCTATTCTAGCTGGGATATATTCTTTCAACTATCGATTTCAACTCCTCATTTTGTTCTTCGAAAGATTTGTTCAAAAGAGGGCTGCTTATCTAGTGTAACCCCAGATTAACAGACCATGCCCCAGTTTGATTCTAAACCCGTCTTGGAAGAGAAAGAGCTGCTATTGAAAAAGGTCTTGGCCCCTGGGATAGGGATAGGAAGAGCGGGCATGCCATGAGTTAAGATAGACCAGACCCACGAACAAACATTGAAGAGGAAAGATCAGATGCATAGAATGGGACAAGGCAAATAGCGTAAAGGAACTGGGACTTTTCATTGTTAAGAGGTGCCTAGCGCTTTCATATTGATGAAAGAGGGTTGTACCTGTACAATTAGGGATTGGGGAAAGTTTCATAGTCAAATGAATGAAGATGACGTTGTCCAATTGGCCGAACGGATGATCGACATGAGAAGCCGATGTTCTTGGTACAGAATCACATGCAGATTTTTCAACTATTTAGGCATTGGCATAAGCAAGAAAGTAGAAAAGAGGAGAAGCATCGGAATAATCGGGATTAGCATCGCCTCTTTGTCCCTTATTGTTTGCAAGAAAAGGCAAGTAACTGAACTGCCTTAATCGTAGAACAAGAGGCATGCAAAAATGGCATTGAAGAGAAGAAGAGGAGCAGGGGGGAGCATAGAAGAAAGAAGCATCCAACATCATCGTAGAAGAAGAGAGATGCCATAGAATAGGATAGGAGGCATAGTAGCAGGAATATGCCTATTTTGAAAGAAAGAAGAAGGGCTTAGTGTGGGGAAATTCAGTGCAGGGGAAAAATGATAATTTTAAAACTTTTTCAAAATCATGATTTTACAGTAAAAAATATTAATTAATCTAATTAATTAACATAAATTTATCCTACACTAAGATCTAAATATGATATATAGCATGCATGCATTTAAATTTAAAATTCGAATTTGAACAATAAACACTTTACTGTAATGTGTTCAAAACACAATACCTTTGTGCGGGTAGTAGATTGCCACAATCTGATCACCGTCGGGAGAGTCTGATCATCGCGATGTAGTCACACAGTGTGTCTGGCCTCTGTGGATCGTCCACACGAAACTTCTGATCTGATCGACTCCTCACGAGTGCTAGCTCATTGAGAGCCCTTTTGACGGCTGATGCTGATCGAACTCCTTCGATCGATGTCTGTCGATTCTTCGGATGCTCTGGATCATCAACAAATGTGCTTGAGAGGATGTTGAAGATCTCTCTAAGATTTTATGTGCTCACAACACTCGTAGCTCACTTTCTCACTTCCCGAACCTCAGGCTAAAACTCTAGGAAACTCATCGAAAACCTTGCACCCACTTTTCTTTCTTTTCTTTCTTTTTCTCTTGGAAGGATATGAACTTTCTTCTCACGCACAAGACTTCTCACACCCCAAAATTTTTCTCCAAAAATCTTCTTCTTCCATGCCCCACTCTTCTCCTCCTTTTATAACAACGTCAAACGTCTTATCCAAAAGAAAAGATAAAGATGAGTAATTGCACATTTGAATTCAAATCAAATTTTGAATTCAAATGGACACCAACTCATCCCTTATCCACTAAAGGTGTGAGGCATGGCTTAAATTATGCATGGAGTGATTTCATAAGAAACCTTTTCTCATGTAATAAATGGGGAGTAAAAAAAGAGATAAGGTGCAAAGATTGATTGCCCATTCAAATTTAAACTTTATTTTAAATTTCAATGGCCAACCAATCATCCTTATCCATTCATTTGGCACATTAAAGTGGGGCATGGAGAGGGCTTGGCGTGAGGAAAAAATTCATGAGAAGTTCCTTCTCATAAATTCAAATGGGTGCAATGGAAGTGAGGTGGCGTATGGAGATTGGGTCAAGGTGGTTTAATTATTTAAAACAACCTAATTGAACCAAATAAGTTAGATCCAATTAGACTAATTTAAACCCAACTTAATTAAGCTTAATTAGGCTCAATAAAATCCTAATCAAATTAGGAATTGACTAAGCCCAACCCCTGATCAAATCAGGGACCAAACCATCTCGATGATTAGGTCAACTCTTAACCTAATCGGGTCAAACCCAACTGAATCCAATTCAATTGGACTTGATCAAAAAATAATTACTCAATCAAATTGAGTTAATTAGCAATCAAATCATTAATTAAACCTCTCATAAATACTGAGTCCAAATTCGATGGACAATCAGATATCAGAATTCATCGATATGTAACCCTGATCGAAAAGTCCCAACTAGTGGGACTCTTGACCCCGGTACCCATAATATGTGGAACTCATGATCAGAGAATCCTGATTCTCGATCACTGAGTCCCAAACATGTAGGATTCTACACCAGCCATCAGATCAGATAGGAACTTCTAATGTGCATGACCCCGCAGGTTCGAACCTAAGCCGGTAGCACAGGAACCAATTCCTGTACTAATCGAAGTGACCATCTAGCAATGGTACCCGACGTTCGGATAGGTTGAAGAGTCAGAATCGTAATACTCAGAACCTACATGAATATGGTTACTGTATAATTCATCCTTTTGATCCCTGTGTTTAGGATGACTCAGGGTTAAACTGTCAACCCTGATCAGATCATCCGAATCATGCTCAACTCAAACAGTCCTGTGACTCCTCACAAGGACTACCCTGGCCAAGGTTTTGCTAAATTGAAACACGACTGTACATAGCTCCTAAACTGGAGTGGTCAATCCCATCTTGACACACGCACCGACAAGTCAAGTACTTGATTACACCCAGTAGCCTTCCATCACTGAATTAAAAATTCAGGTAGTCCAGTGCCTAAGTGCAGTGAGTTGCTTGCAAGTTATCGTGGCGGTCTCAGATCAGAGAGATATTTATACCCATATTCCATCAGTAGCAAATCTTGATAGTTGAAATAGCTCCAGAGTCGGTCACGTTCAGTGCAGATGTACCCTTACATCTCACCTGTATGCCATACCAGTGTCTCCACACTCATTGGTTAAGAGGACAACCAACCTATATGGCACACAACGACCCATGCTTGATAAACGTTGTCATCCTTGGTAACAACGTATCATTTGGTCGTGAACAGATTTAAGGACTAAACGACAAATCCTCCTTTGTCAAGTCTAAATAGTCCTAAGGACTTCACCACAACATAGGAGTTCATTAGAAGATGAAATATTTTGTGATGAAAAAATATCAAAATAATTTTTATTAATTCATAATTCATGTACATATACAAAAATAAGCACAACCATCAACAGGCTGACGATTGACTTTGGGACACTATTCCCAATAATCTCCCACTTGGCCTACAGCCAATCGGTGCAGTATCTAATACCCATCTTCGACTTGTAGTCGTCGAACTACTTCACCACAATGGCTTTAGTAAATGGATCGGCCAGGTTCTCCTTTCCGTTGATTTTCTAAAGGTTGATGCTACCTCGATCCACAATTTCTCGGATGAGATGGTAGCGACGCAGAATATGCTTCGTCTGCTGGTGTGCCTTTGGTTCCTTCGCCTGAACAATGGCTCCAGAGCTATCACAGTAGAGCAGAACTGGACCAACAAGGGAGGGTGCTACTCCGAGCTCGATGATGAATTTTCTTAGCCACATCGCTTCTTTGGCAGCATCTGATGCAGTGACATACTCCACCTCGTAAACTGAATCAACCATTGTGTGCTACTTGAAACTTTTCCAGTAGATAGCCCCACCATTAAGGGTAAAAATAAATTCTGACACACTTTTACTGTCATCATGATCAGACTGAAAACTAGAGTCTGTAAACCCTATAAGTCTCAAGTCCGATTCACCATAAACAAGACACTGGTCCTTAGTATTTCTTAAATACTTTAGGATGGTTTTAACAACCTTCTAGTGATTCTTCCCTGGATCAGATTGGTATCTACTCACTATCCCTAGTGAGTATGCCACATCTGATCGTGTACATGTCATGGCGTACATGATAGATCCCACTGCCGAAGCATATGGAATCCTACCCATACGCTCTCTCTCTTGAGGTGTTGACGGACAATCCCTCTTTGAGAGAGAAATTTCATGGCCTATCGGAAGATAGCTTTTTTTGAAATTCTCCATGTTGAACCTCTTCAGCATAGTATCAATGTATGTGGACTGAGATAGACCAAGCAACCTTTTAGATCTATCCCTATAGATCATCATCCCTAGGATGTAGGAAGCTTTTCCCAGATTCTTCATGGAGAACTGTGATGACAGCCAAATCTTTATTCCCTATAATGCAGGGACATCATTCCCGATGAAGAGAATATCATCCATATACAATACAAGAAATACTACTACTGGACCATTAGCCCACTTATAAATGCATGGCTCTTCTCCGTTCTTAACGAAGCCATACATCTTGATCGTCCTATCAAAATGTATGTTCCAACTCTGGGATGCCTGCTTAAGTCCATAAATGGACCTCTGTAGTCTGCACACCTTAGACTCATCTGTGGATATGAATCTTTCAGGTTGTATCATATACATCTCTTCGTCCAGCTCTCCGTTTAGGAAAGCTGTCTTTGTTGGAGCATGATCCCAGCTCCTCCCATGGACCTTGGGTACAGTGGAACCAGCAACAAATAAATCTGGAGACTTCTGGACACGATCTAAGGCCCTTGACGAAATCAGCCTGGTTGCTGTCTTCTTCATCAGCTTTTCGTTCCAGATGAAGAACGCCTCTAAAATCACCTCTAAAAAATCCAAGATCTGGTACCCAACCAGATCAGACCTGGACCGAGGTTCTCTAATTCATAGATCTTGAATCGGGATATTCTAGATAGGAAAGAAGGAAAATGGAAACAGACCTTGCAGATCTGTCCTACTGCAGCCTTTCTTGTAGATCTGTTGATGGAGATCTCACCCGTGCCTCAAACAACCTCAGATCAACTCTAGATCTGAGAAAAACTTGTATCAACCTCTTCTCAAGGGATTCCAAGTCTTGGACCTGATGCTTGGGTGGCTGCAAGAGAGGAGGAGAGCAATCTGGTTGGCGGCTGCAAGGGGGAAGGGGCTTGTGCCTCCTTGCTTTTCTTTCCTTTTTAGGACCTAGCGGCAAGAAACCCTAGGGTTTCTTACTCCTGGGGCATGGAGAATTGCTGGAGAGAGAGGAAGAAGAGAGAGAGAGACTTGGGAGAAAGAATCATCTATTATTTGGCTTGATCAAACCTATACAAGTACATGTATATATAAACACCGGGTCAAGTGACCCAAACCCAAAACTCCCTTGACCAACTCTATGGGAGATTAGGTTAACCCAAGCCCATGTACACCCATGACTCGACCTAATCTCACCTATCCTGGGCCCAGACCTGGCCCATAAAGAGTTGGTCCCTTGAGGCCCACATAACCTAGACCTCAAGAACCCGAAAGGCCCACAACCTTTCAACCTAGGGCCCAACTAACCCTAGAGCCTCCATGAAGCCCTCATGAATGATGGACTTTGGCCTTAGCCTTGGTCCCTTGGGCCTTGGGCACACCACCTGGATCATAACAATCTCCACCTGGGTGTCCCAAGGCCTCAACCAGCTCCACTTTATCCTTGTGACTGTAGATCCATTTGCAGCCAATGGGCCTCTTCCTCTGTGGCAACTGCACCAATCGCCACATCTAGTTCTTGTGGAGAGACTGCATCTCCTCAGACATCGCCTGGACCCACCACTCTCTATCCTGGCTCTCAATAGCCTCCTGATATATATATAGGTCTCCATTTGCTGTCATCAGGGCATATGACAGCGTCTCCTCGAAGCCATATCGATCCAGTTTCCTGATGGTCCTCTTGGGCTTGTGTAGGGCAACACCGATATCAGTCCTCGGTCCAGCTCACTTCTGTTGGACCTCTCTGCCTCGATCATCCATCCGAGTCCTCTCCACCTGTGGAGACACCTTAGGTAGGTACTCCACCTGAATGTCACATCCTCCCATAGTACCTGCAAGAGGCAAAATAAAAGAGGTAAGCTATCCAACAGCACCCTGCTGGACCTCCTCCTGCTCCTGCTGCTCCTCCATGCCTGCTTGCCTCCATAAGACTGACTCCTCATCAAAAGTCACATCCCGACTAATGATGACCTTCTTTTCTAAGGGATCCCATAGCCTGTATCCCTTGACTCCTTGCGGATAGCCTAGAAACACCGCCTTGCATGATCTGGCATCTAGCTTGCTCCACTCACCAGCTCCAATGTGCACATAGGCCGTGCACCCAAATACCCATAGATGGCCCAGCCCAACTGTCCTCCCAGACCACACCTCCTCTGGAAGCCTGCCATCCAACCTGGTGTGAGGTGACCGATTGACCAAGTAACCCGCTGCGTCTACTGTGTCAACCCAGAACTACTTTGGAAGCCCTGCCTGCAGCCTCATGCATCATGCCTTTTTCAGAAGTGTTCTGTTCATTCTCTCAGCCACCCCATTCTGCTGTGAAGTCCCCTTAACTGAGAAGTGTCTCCTGATCCCACACTCCTCACAGTAGTCCTGGAACTCTCTGTTGGTGTACTCCCCACCATTGTCTGACCTCAGACACTTCACGCTCCTCCCCTACTCCTTCACCTTCGCTCTCCAAATCTTGAACTTGGTGAAGACCTCTGACTTCTCTCTCATGAAGTAAATCCAGAGTTTCCTTGAAAAATCATCAATCAGGGTCATGAAGTATCTGGCCCCATTCCTAGTTAAAACTGTGGCTGATCCCCACACATTCGTGTGTACTAACTCCAGAGGGGCTGCACTGTGGGCTGTACTGATGTTGAACTGAACTCTCCTCTTCTTTCCCATCTGACAAGGCTCACAGATCTCCCCTGTAGCACCATCCTCCAAATTAGAGATGAGTCCTCTTCTGCTCAACTCCCTCAGCCCCCTGTCACCCATGTGGCCTAGGCGGTAGTACCACATCCTGTAAGTCTCCTGCTGATCCTGTGCTGCAGCTGCTGTATCAGACTCTCCGATCACCACAGATCCCTCCATGCGATAGAGGTTATTGTCCAACCTCCTACCTCTCATCACTACCATAGCTCCATTAGAGATGTTCAGTACTCCACTTCTAGCTCTACTGCTGAACCTGTATCCACTGCGCTCCAAGTAGCCTAGTGACACAAGATTCTTTTCCAGCTCCGGGATGTGCTTTACATTTGTCAATGTCCTCACAATCCCATCAAACATCCTCACCCTGACTGTCCCTATCCCAGCCACCTTGCAAGGATGATTGTCGCCTAGAGTCACTGATCCCTCATCTGTCTTGGTGTATGTCGCAAACCAAGACCTGTGTGGTATGTAGTGATGTGAGCACGCAGAGTCTAGTGTCCACTCCTCTGTGTAATGCCTGTGACCATCTGATACCACAAGTAGATCATCCTCCACCTGCTGCCCAGCAACTGCACTCACTGATTCTGAGCCACTTCTTTCTCCCTTCTTGCTCTTCCATAGTGGATATTCTCGCTTGAAGTGCCCGAACAATTTGCACTTGAAGCATTTCACCTCTTTCTTTCCCTTCCTAGACTTGGACCGCCCCCTGGACTTGCTTCTGCCTCTGCCTCTACCTGTTTTCTCCTCTACTACCAAACCCTCCTAGGGAGCCCGATCTCTGGTCAACTTTTTTCTCTGCTCATTAGACCTCAGCACCGAGACCATGTCCTCATATTCCAGAGTCTCCTTGCCGTAGAGCAGTGTAGTCACCAAAGAATCATATGATCCTGGCAGCGAACACAAAAGCAACAGGAACTTGTCCTCCTTATCCAGCTTCACCCCGATATTCATCAACTCCATGCACAACTGGTCGAACCTCTGAATGTGGCCAATCACATCAGATCCCTCCTGTATCCGAAGACTGTACAACCTCTTCTTCAGCATTAGCTTGTTGCACATATTCTTCCCCATATACATGATGTGCAACTTCGACCAAAGGCCCTTCGGGGTCTTTTCTTCTAGCATCAAATACAACGCCACATCCACCAAATATCCTCTGATCACCGAGTATGCTTTCTTCTCCAACGATGCCCACTGTCTATCTGTCATTCCCTCAAGCTTCTCATCCAAAGCCTGATCCAGATCTGCTTGCACCAGAAAATCCTCCACCCGGATTTTCCACAAGAAAAAAATTTTCTTGCCATCAAACTTCTCAAACTCAACCTTCATATTGCTGCCCATGACTATATCCAATCCAAACAAGCAATATAAAATCAAGAAGTGTAGAATATACCTTGATGGTACCTTACTAAAAATTTTCAGCACTTGGGATCTTCAACTTCTCATGCTTGGAACTGCTTCCTCACCAATGTGGCTCTAATACCAACTATTGGAGCATGATCCCAGCTCCTCCCACAAACCTTGGGGGTAGCGGAACCAGCAGCGAACAAATCTGAAGACTTCTGGACACGATCCAAGGCCCTTGACGAAATCAGCCTGGTTGCTGTCTTCTTCGTCAGCCTTTCGTTCCAGATGAAGAACACCTCTGAAATCACCTCTAAAAAATCCAAGATCTGGTACCCAACCAGATCAGACCTGGATCGAGGTCGTCCAACTTGTAGATCTCAAATTAGGGCATTCTAGATAGGGAAGAAAGAAAATGGAAACAGACCTTGCAGATCTGTCCAGCTGCAGCCTTTCTTGTAGATCTGTTGATGGAGATCTCACCCGTGCCTCAAACGATCTCAGATCAACTCCAGATATAAGAGAAACTTGTACCAACCTCTTCTCAAGGGATTCCAGGTCCTGGACCTGATTCTTGGGTGGCTGCAAGAGAGGAGGAGAGCAATCTGGTTGGCGGCTGCAAGGGGGAAGGGGCTTGCGCCTCCTTGCTTTTCTTTTCTTTTTAGGACCTAGCGGCAAGAAACCCTAGGGTTTCTTTCTCCTGGGGCATGGAGAATTGCTGGAGAGAGAGGAAGAAGAGAGAGAGAGACTTGGGAGAAAGAGTCATCTATTACTTGGCTTGATCAAACCTATACAAGTACATGTATATATAAACACCGGATCAAGTGACCCAAACCCAAAACTCCCTTGACCAACTCTATGGGAGATTAGGTTAACCCAAGCCCATGTACACCCATGACTCGACCTAATCTCACCTACCCTAGGTCCAGACCTGGCCCATAAAGAGTTGGTCCCTTGAGGCCCACATAACCTAGACCTCAAGAACCCGAAAGGCCCACAGCCTTTCAACCTAGGGCCCAACTAGCCCTAGAGCCTCCATGAAGCCCTCATGAATGATGGACCTTGGCCTTAGTCTTGGTCCCCTAGGCCTTGGGCACACCACCTGGATCATAACAGTCTTCACATCCATCTGTCAGATTTCATAATCCAGATGGGCAGCTATCGCAAGCATAATCCGAATGGATTTGAGCATTGCCACAGGAGAAAACATCTCGTCATAGTCTATACCATAATGTTGACGATATTCCTTGGCAACCAGATGGGCTTTATAGGTTTCCACCTTTTCATCTGTGCCCCTCTTCCTCTTGAAGACCCACTTACACCCTATGGGTTTTACTCCTTCAGGTGGGTCAACCAATGTCCACACATCGTTGACCTCATGGACTCCATTTTGGATTTCATGACTCCTAGCCATTTCTCAGAGTCGGGTCTCCGCATTGCATCCATGTAGGTGATCGGATCCTCATCATTTTCATCAAGCTCGATAGGATCATCATCCCGGACCAAGAAACTATAGTATCTGTCCAGTTGATGTGGTACTCTACCAGATCGCCTTAAGGGTGCTTGAACAATGGGCTCCAAATCTGATCTAATCAAATCTGGTTCAGGTTCAGCAACTTGTGTCGGTTTTTCCATCTATCGAACTTCGTCAAGTTTGACCTTAGAGGCAACAGTCCCTTCACCAAGGAACTTCTTTTCCAAAAAGATTGCCTTAAGGCTGACAAATACTTTTTGCTCATCAGCTAGGTAGAAGTAATATCCTTTGATCTCTTATGGGTACCTTATAAAATTACACTTATCAGACCTAGGTTCAAGCTTGTCCGTAATTAAACATTTAACATAAGCCGGACACCCCCAAACCCTAAGGTGAGAGAGTACTGGCTTACGTCCTATCCATATCTCATATGGCGTTTTGGTTATAGACTTACTCGGACTCTATTTAGAAGGTAACAAGCCGATTCGAGCGCATATCCCCAGAGGAAGATCGGCAGACCAGCAAACCCCATCATGGATCGAACCATGTCCAACAAGGTCTAATTCCTCCTTTCAGATACACCATTATGTTATGGTGTTCCAGGAGGAGTCCACTGAGAGAGAATCCCATTCTCCCCAAGATATGTCAGAAAATCATTGAAAAGGTATTCACCTCCTCGATCAGATCGAAGAGTTTTAATACACTTTTTAATTTATTTTTCTACCTCATTTCAGAATAGTTTGAATATTTCAAACGACTCCGATTTATACTTCAATAAATAGACATACCCATACCTCGATAGGTCATCTGTGAAGGTTATGAAGTAGAAATATCCACCTCTTGCACTTGAGCTCATGGGTCCACATACATCAGAATGTACCAAACCCAAGAGTTCACTGGCTCACTCACCTTTTCCAATAAAAGGTGATTTGGTCATTTTACCAAGAAGACAGGACTCACAGGTTGGAAGTGATTTACAATCATCTACTTCAAGAATTCCTTCTTAAGCCAACCTGTTTATCCTATTCTTATTGATATGACCTAGCCTATAGTGCCAAAGGTAGACTTCTGACACATTATCTATTCTAGGGCATTTATCGGAGGTTTGAACCACATTAACAGGTTGTGATAGAAAATAAATTTCATTATTAAGTTGTCCAACAAACATTGTAACACCATTCAAAATGATATTGCAAATGTTTCTCTTTATTAAAAATTGATAACCGTTCATGGTCAAAAGGCCTACAGAAATAATATTTAATAAAAAGCTTGGACAATAGTGACATTCACTCAGAATTATATTTCGAGAATTGATTACAAGGTTCATGATTCCTAATGCTAGAACTGAAACTTTGCTTCCATCTCCAACATTCAAGAATTTATCGCCTTTATCAAATCTCCTACTGACCTGCAGACCCTGCATCGAATTGCAAATATGATAAGAGCTTCCGGTATACAATACCCAGACAGTAGTATCACAAATGAAAAAGTTGCAAGGTGTTATCATATAAGTACCTTGCTTCTTCTTCGGCCTGTTCGGGTTCAGGGAGGCAATATATAGAGGACAGTTCCTCTTCCAGTGCCCCTGCTTCTTGCAAAAGAAGCACTCCGCCTGGCTCTGGTCGGGCTTGCATTACTTGGTCTAACCCTGTGCAGACGTCCTAGCATGCAGCTGCACCTTCTTATTCTTCTTCTTCTTGTTCTTCTTCTTCTCTTTCTTAAAGGATCGACGACCAGAAGAAGACCCTCCCACTACATTCACCGACTCCTTATGGAGCTGGTGATCTTTCTCAAAGTTCTACAGCAACCCCAACAAGCTGTGGTAGTTCACTATAGGCTTTGTCATCCGAAAATGAGTAAGGAAGGAGAGGAAGGACTTGGGCAATGAATTAAGGATCGCATCCTTACCGAGCTGCTCGTGCAGGGGAAAGCCCAGTTTACTTAGGCGCTCAATCATTTCGATCATGCACAGTACATGATCAGTGACTGAGGCTCCATCCCTCATCCGAGCATTGAAAATGGCACAACTAGTTTTGTGCCTTTCAACGTCGTCAGGCGTGCCAAAAGAGTCGTTCAACATTTGAAGCATCTCCTGTAGCTGGGCGTTCTAGAACCTACGGTTGAACTCATCATTCATTGCCACCAGCATAATGCACCGAATGGTGGTGCGATCATTGAACCATTTCTGATAAGTGTCTTGGACCGTCCCTCTAACGTTCGGGGCTGGCTCCTCAGGTGTCGGATCGTTACTACATAAAGGATCCGCTCATGCTCAAGGATGATTTTTAATTTTCGATACCAGCTATCAAAATTAGGTCCCATGAGCTTGTCATTATCTAATAATGATCGGAGGGACAGGGTAGTGGTCATAGCTGCATAAAGAAAACCCAGACCTCTATTAGTACATAAATTATAAATACTAAAGACTTGGACTTTAGTCTAAAGTTTCTCCCAGTATTTTTACGAACTGGTAGTCTCAACCTCCAATTCAAAGAATTACTTTAATTCCTTAGTGGGTACTAGAATCCACATAGACTACACACGAGCCCAACTTTGGTTGGTCAACCCATGTGCATCTATGGATAGGTTCATAGTCAGTTGTTTCTCTAAACAACTTCTAGTAATTGATTTTGTCCCAGAACCTAATCAGTAGGCTTTGGCCTCCACTGAAAAGATCTGGTTAGGTCCAACCATTAACATGATTTGATTTGGTGAATCAGACTAATAAATGATCAGGCCAACCTGATCACCATCAGAAAGACTCAAACCAAATTATCATATTATGAATGATAATTTCATTAGTCAATAAGCACCAGGCCTTTGGGCCTCCAATGATTATTAAACTAATGGACTCATTCACACCCACTTAATGGGAGGCTATGACTTAGTTATCAATATAACTTAATCATTTTTAGCTACCTAATAATTTTTTTGAGAATTTTATTAAAGGATAGATGAGAAAAAAATATCCAACCAATTTCAATCCTCCCACTGACTTTACCAAGTCAGATTAAAAAGGATTTAATTAAAGCTGGCATTAGGAGCACCTAAATCAGTCAAACTGATTTACCTAATGACATGGGTGAGCCCTAATCACCAAGTGATCTAATCAAAACCTAATTCACCAGGTTGGCCAGGTAAGTGAGATCAGTGGTGGGGATAAGCCATTAACTCGTCAGAGATCAAATCACTGCGAGTAGCTCCCACTGAAAAATCACTGGTCAAACTACCAAACTTATCTTAGACACCAACCGGTTCATTAGTTTTAATTTGATCAACTTAGTAAATAGGGTTCCACCACGTAGCCATGAATTAAGTCCATCTTGGTCTAGTTAAAGACATGGACCCATTCAACTACAACTATTGGAGTTGAGTCTAGAGTATCCTTGACCTAATCTAATTCAACTTTTGATTAGATTTGATCAATTACTCTAATTTAGTCCATTTCTTTAAGCTAACCTTAGGTCTAACCCAATTATGGATCTAATCCATCTAACCCATTGACTCACAAGTTTATGCAATTATCTTAGGTCTTAATTCATAATTCTAGACCTACTAGACAACACTTAATTCTTTTAATTAAGTATTTGGGCTGATGGGTCAGGGTTTGGTATTTTGAAAATAATTTTTAAATTTGAAAGGTTTTATTTTTTATTCATCAAATATGTTGACTTATTTCATAAATAGATCAGCACATTTCATAAATAGCAATCCTATTGCTAATTACATAACAGAAAATAACTCAATCAAAATAAATCATGAATATTTCTTTAGATATAATCTAACACATTCATGATAAATTTTATAATTAAATCTTTATAATTAATTCTTTTCGCTGCTTCATCTGCATGGGATATAATTATAGCGGCACTCCTACCACCATAGGAGACCCCATCGAATGGGAGAAGAGGGCCTTTAAACCCTACTTTTCTCCTATGACCGGACGGCCATGGCAACCAACCCAATTCGATTACTTGCTACTTGGATCAAGTATATCTAAATATACCAATTTTAAAATTTAAATTTCAAATTTTAAATTTCAAATTTTAAATTTCAAATTTTAAATTTTGAATTTCAAATTTCAAACAAATTTCAAATTTCAAATTTTAAATTTTTGAATATCAAATTTTGAGTTTCAAATTTTGAATTTTAAATTTTAAATTTTGAATTTCAAATTTGAAAATTCAACCAAATTTTAAATTTTGAATTTCAAATTTTGAATTTCAAATTTTTGAATTTTGAATTTCAAAATTCAAATTTCAAAATTCAAATTTTAAATTTTGAATTTCAAATTTTTGAATTTTGAATTTCAAACAACTTTCAAAATTCAAATTTCAAATTTAAACTTTTAGATTACAACTTAATCTACGCATGCAAATATATATATCATATCTAAGAACCCGCTCTGATACCATTTGTGGCGAAATTCAGTGCAGGGGTAAAATGGTAATTTTAAAACTTTTTCAAAATCATAATTTTACAGTGAAAAATATTAATTAATCTAATTAATTAACATAAATTTATCCTATACTAGGATCTAAATATGATATATAGCACGTATGTATTTAAATTTGAAATTCGAATTTGAACAATAAATACTTTATTGTAATGTGTTCAAAACACAATACCTTTATGCGGAGAGTAGATCGTCGCAATCTAATCATCGTTGGAAGAGTCTGATCATCGTGATGCAGCCACATAGTGTGTCTAACCTCTGTGGATCATCCACACGAAGCTTCCGGTCTGATCGACTCCTCACGAGTGCTAGCTCATTGTACAGCCTTTTTGACGGTCGATGCTGATCGAACTCCTTCGATCGATGTCTATCGATTCTTTGGATACTTCAGATCATCAACAGATATACTTGAGAGGATGTTGAAGATCTCCCTGAGATTTTATGGGCTCACGACACTCGTAGCTCACTTTTTCACTTCCCGAACCCCAGGCTAAAACTCTAGAGAACTCACCGAAAACCTTGCACCCACTTTTCTTTCTTTTCTTTTTTTTTCTCTTGGAAGGATATGGACTTCCTTCTCATGCACAAGACTTCTCATGCCCTAGAATTTTTCTCCAAAAATCTTCTTCTTCCATGCCCCACTCTTCTCCTCCTTTTATAACAACGTCAAACGTCTTATCCAAAAGAAAAGATAAAGATGAGTAATTGCACATTTAAATTCAAATCAAATTTTGAATTCAAATGGACACCAACTCATCCCTTATCCACTAAATGCATGAGGCATGGCTTAAATTATGCATGGAGTGATTTCATGAGAAACCTTTTCTCATGTAATAAATGGGGCATAAAAAAAGGGATAAGGTGCAAAGATTAATTGCCCATCCAAATTCAAACTTTATTTTGAATTTGAATGGCCAACCAATCATCCTTATCTATTCATTTGACATATTAAAGTGGGGCGTGGAGAGGGCTTGGTGTGAGGAAAATATTCATGAGAAGTTCTTTCTCATGAATTCAAATGGGTGCAATGGAAGTGAGGTGGCGCATGGAGATTGGGTCAAGGTGGTTTAATTATTTAAACCAACCTAATTGAATCATATAAGTTAGGTCTAATTAGACTAATTTAAATCCAACTTAATTAGACTTAATTAAGCTCAATAAAATCCTAATCAAATCAGGAATTGACTACATCCAACCCCTGATCAAATCAGGGACCAAACCATCTCGACGATTAGGTCAACTCTTAACCTAATCAGGTCAAACCCAACTGAATCCAATTCAATTGGACTTGATCAAAAAATAATTACTCAATCAAATTGAGTTAATTAGCGATCAAATCATTAATTAAATCTTTCAAAATTACTGAGTCCAAATTCGATGGGCAATCGGACATCAGAAATCATCGATATGTAACCCTGATTGAAAAGTCCCAACTAGTGGGACTCTTGACCCCGGTACCCATAATATGTGGAACTCATAATCAGAGATTCCTGATTCTTGATCACTGAGTCCCAAACATGTAGGATTCTACACCAACCATCAGATCAGATAGGAACTTCTAATGTGCATGACCCCGCAGGTTCGAACCTAAGCCGGTAGAACAGGAACCAATTCCTGTACTAATCGAAGTGACCATCTAGCAATGGAACCTGATGTTCGGATAGGTTGAAGAGTCACAATCACAACACTCAGAACTTACATGAATATGGTTACTGTATAATTCATCCTTTTGACCCCTATGTTTAGGATGACTCAAGGTTAAACTGTCAACCCTGATCAGATCATCCGAATCGTGCTCAACTCAAACAGTCCTGTGACTCCTCACAAAGACTACCCTGGTCAAGATTTTACTAAATTAAAACATGACTGTACACAGCTCCTAAACTGGAGTGGTCAATCCCATCTTGACACACGCACCGACAAGTCAAGTACTTGACTACACCCAGCAGCCTTCCATCACTGAATTAAAAATTCAGGTGGTCCAGTGTCTAAGTGCAGTGAGTTGCTTGCAAGTCACCGTGGCGGTCTCAGGTCGGAGGGATATTTATACCCATATTCCATCGGTAGCAAATCTTGACAGCAGAAATAGCTCCGGATTCGGTCACGTTCAGTGCAGATGTACCCTTACATCTCACCTGTATGCCATACCAGTATCTCCACACTCATTGGTTAAGAGGACAACCAACCTATATGGCACACAACGATCTATGCTTGATAAACGTTGTTGTCCTTGGTAACAACGTATCATTTGGTCGCGAACAGATTTAAGGACTAAACGATAAATCCTCCTTTATCGAGTCTAAATAGTCCTAAGGACTTCACCACAACATAGGAGTTCATTAGAAGATGAAATATTTTGTGATAAAAAAATATCAAAATAATTTTTATTAATTCATAATTCATGTACATATACAAAAATAAGTACAAACATCAACAGGTTGACGATTGGCTTTGGGACACTATTCCCAACACTTAGAGCCTAAATAGAACTAGTCAATCTGTAACTGAAAGCAGGAATGGCCATGTCAACAGTAATCAATAGGTAAATGACTTACTTGAAGAGGCATATTCATATGAAAGATATCCCCGAATAGGATTGATGGACAGATTTCTTTGGAGCAAAGGAGAGATAGTGCTAGCAACTTCGAAAGAATGGGGGCAATGAAATTCTTTCACTAGTCTCAGGAGCTCTTTGAGAAACTGTTGGGACTAGTGAAATCAGTTCCTTCCTCACAGCCTAGACTGGCCCGTCGCTTCTGATCTCTCTGCTCTTGGGGATAAATCTCTATGCATCAATACACTAACTCCTGACTACGATCCCATCTCTCTTTTCTTATTTTTTTTATAGTTACCCAGTCATCCCTTCTCTTCTTATTCATGTACAGCTCCTCCTCTATCTAGTGGAAATGGAAATGGTCAATCAGTTCCTTGATTTTTTGCCAGCGTATATTCCTATTGATGAAGATCTTCCATTAGTTTCAAAATTCATCCCATCCCTCCAGTGAGTTTGATTTTCTGCTCTTACTAGTCTGATTTGTTAATGGTTTAGAGGGTGCTTGGGGAAAGAAGTTTCTTGTCTTAGCCTTGGCCTGGCATCCCATCTGTCAATTCAATGATTTTATAATGGTTATAAAAACACAATCCCTATCCTAATGAGGGTACGTCTGGTTTGCTGCTTATCAAGCTTGAAATCCGTTCTTAGACCTACCGGGGATTGGCTTCGCGAGACCTTTTTGGTCCACACTGGAGAACTCATCTCTCGGGCTAGGCATTATGGTCAGTGGCTTATCGAAGCAAATCCCGTACTTGATAAGATCAGCAAGAAAAACCTGCCTTTCCTCAAAGAATAAGAGAAGGACCTTGGGCAAAGGTGGCTCGAGGAGCAAGGAAGGGAATGAAGATGGCATTCTATGCCATCTTCATTCCCTTCCTTGCTTAGATTGTGGGAAACTAGCTCTTCTAAGAGCAGCCTTTATCTTATATATGATGCTATGTTCGAGAATCTAAGATCAGACTTGCCTTTCTGACTGTCTTGCTCTTGCCTTGTTAATGGATGAGGAAGTAACATGACATATACAGAATAGGAATCGGTTGTTAAGGAACTTCTTGCCCTAAGGGTTAATGTCCGAGGAGGGTTAATGCATCCTATAAGAATAGGAATCAAATAAGCTGCTGATTGACTGGGATTATTCCCTTCTTGATATGGCACTGCACTGACAAAGAAAGAAGCTAAAGGCTAGGATTCATCAAGCCAGAATGCCTATGGAATCGGCTATTGTACTCTATGCGGACTTAGCCCGAAAAGAATATTGCCTGCTCAAAGTAGAGCAACTATGTTAGTTCTATCTATTAGTGAAAGGCTATGCCTCCACTACTATACTAAACTAATGGCATTTCTTTAAGCATTCCTCCTAACTCCCAACTCTCAAGCAGTTTTTTCTGCGCATCTTCTCTTTCTTCTTCTTTCCCTAAGCCTAATCCCTAATCAAGCAAGGATGCTTTAAGGAAAGTGTTCAGGGTGGATTCAATAGCAACTCAACTGGCATCCTTTCCTTCGTCGCTAACACTGGATATGCCGAGGTTATTCCAAACTGGGATTGACTCGCTTAGAAGCGGGGCTGCAGATGCATTGGCAAAAGTATCCATACCTATAAAAGTGGAAAGGGTTTATCCTAGGACAAATCCCTTATCTCGATTCTAAACCTCTGCTCTGAGTGCTAACGACCGGCCCCATCGTTGAACAGAAAGCCCTTCTAGTTCAATGATGGGGCATTACATTACCGGTCTTAGCACTTTCCTGTTGATGCGACGGTAACTCGAGATAATATAAGATACGAGATGAAAGCTCTTTGCCTAGTTGTGGATCGTACTGTAGAAAGCACTACTTCCGACTTGAATGATGTAGTTGCTTTTATTTGACTTCTCTATGTCGAGATTCGGTTGGTCTTCAGTGTACCCATAGAACGGTACAATACGCGAATTGAAAGTTCCTAAGGAAGTTAGTTGATCAAGAAAGCTAGGCCCAGGAGCTCATAGAGCCGGTAACCCTTTGCCTATGATCCTTTAATACTTATGAAGAAAGGCAGATCTTGCGGATCTTGTCTTATGAGAGATTGACTTCGAGAAAGCAATGCCCAATAGAGCTTAGCCATGTGTAGATCGAAAAGGTCTCGAGAAGCAAGCGTCGATTCACTGACAGCCAAGTAAGGGTTAGTTTGGCTAAGCTAGAAGTCAAAGTTGTTGTTCGCAAGCAAGCCAAGAGTGGCCATAGGAGTTGAGTTGGCTGTAAAGTTGGCTATTTCGAATGAGGTAGCTATACAGCAGGTGAGGTCGCTTGCGATCTAGCAATATATTGCTTTATTTAGTAGCTCCTTTCTTGCTAAGAAAAGAAAACCTGATCTATCGTTATCCAATCAACAATGGCCTAAATGGTGTCATGAAAGTATTTTCAGGCAGTTCCTCCTACTTTTTAAGGTATCAGTCTCACGTTATGACCTTGCTTGAATAGGCCTTCTATCTAAAATGGCCTTTGGACTTTCTTCGAAAACTCAAAAACTTCCTACCCGCTTGGATCAGCTAAAAGATCACTAATTAGGGTTTTTTAGGGGTGAAGCAACCTATAAAGAAAGAAGGCGGGGTAGGTAGTAATAGCGAACTGCAGTCACATCCTTCTAGCTATCTGAGTACGGTTGGCTCCTTCATCATACAAAGATAGGCCTAGCTATTCAATCAAGTCAGGTTCAAAATATAACAAAGATAGGTACTATAGCAAGTCCTTTTTTATCAATAGGGAACACTAGTAGGAAACCAGTACTTAACTCTAAAGGCGACTAATAAGTCGAGTTAGATATCAGTTAAAATGGATGGATTCATATGTAACCAAAGATACACATTTGAATCTACAAACGAGTATGCTCCTCAAGAACTAAAGAAAGCTGCGAACAGCTTTGGATATCTAGCTAATACTAGGGAACTCACCTTTTTTGCGAACCCTCAAGCAACTTTTATATAAGGCCAGATACTGACGGAGGGCGAACGCTCATGCGCAAGGCTACCACATTGGTCATAGCCAGTCATTCAGAGGTGAATCCACTGCAATTTTTTCCAATGAATGAACCCCCTATCGGACTACGGGATTCATGCAACTTGTTTCGTTTGACTATTGACGATCAATGGGCGACCCCCTATTCTATTTGAAACTAAGGAACCGGGCTCACATCCTTGCCATGCTCATACTATGACTACCTAAACGACTCTATTAGGATCTAAGACTATGGCTACTCCCTTAGATACCATTAGTCTCGACATTCGGGCTATAGCAGCTACTCTATTATAAATAAATATGCTCTCTTGTCCAAGGCAGGCGAACGGTGACATCGAAAGAGTGGCACCGACCTACCTGGCCAAAGGCAGTCGATCCATGCATTTCCCCATATATTCCCGGGAACCGAATACCAAAATCGGATCTCTTATTAGTTAGTCCCGGCCCCTTCCAAAATGGAGTCCAAGGTCAGGGTCTTTTATAGGGGATAGTGTGTAAAGTATCTTATTTGGTCCTATTCATCTAGCTAATAGGGGGCTAGCTGGGGAAGGTAAGCAGAGGGAAGAGTGGGTTACTTATAATCCCAGAAAGTTCAGGTTATTGTTATTTCATGTGAAAATAGGAGTGCAGTCAGTCCTGAAGAGGGATTAGAAATACAAAATGGGTCACTGCCCGTGATCAATAGATCATAGACATAGATAAATAAAATAAAAATACCATTTTTTTCATTTCGTAGAAAGAGAGAAGGCTTAATAGCAGATTGGCGAAAACTAGCCTTAACCACCAGCCCATTCTTAGACTTGGTGAACTCCTGCTACAATGAATTCAATAAATTTCATGCCCTGATGCTTGTCAATCATATCAAAAAGTCGTTGGGTCGGCGGAGACCTCTTTCGGCAAAGAATTATACCACAAAGCTCCAACTAGGTACTACCACAACTAGGTATAGGAGTCTTCTTTGCTAGTATAAGGCCTCCCACGAGAAGAAAGAATAGTGGGATGCTCACGCTCTCCTTGGATGTGACAGTCAGTTACAGTTGGTAAACTAACGAAGGGAAGAATTTTTTTTGAATCACAGAATTGGCTGAGGGTCTCATCCCTTCGATTCCTCGCTGCATACTTTAATGGGAAATGCAATGAAATTTTTTTGTGCTCCTTCGGATGTGGTTGCAAGATCTCGCTTTCAGTTCAAAAATGTGTACATAGCTTACTTGTACAATAGCTCTCTCTGAGAGTGTGATCGGGAAGCATTCTCTCTGTCCCTCCGTATCTGACCCACCACCCTTGCTCTAAGATTTCACTTCGCGACGAAGCTCGTTCAGTTTGGAGCGCGCTTAAAGCAAACACAGAGCTGTGTAATAGCTTTCCTTAGTGGATGTTAAACCCACTGAAAGAAACCTAACAATCACTAAAAAATCACTCTGACTTTTCCTAGAAGAGAAAGTAAAGCAATAGAAAGCAATCAGTGATGAAATTGATTCCTAACAACATATTTTCCCTTTTTAAGGAAGCGAAGCTGTTTAAGCTTAACTCCGCTAAAAGACTAAGGCTATTCACATAGCGAGAGGGAAAGAAGGGGAGTAAGCTGCAATTCAAGAGGCATTACAAGAATAGGTTGTAGGACTGATGACTGCCCCAAATTCCTTTTCATCTCAGATGGGCAATGAATTAATGAGCAGAGAGAGGGAGGACTTCAAGCTGCCTAAACTATGCCCAATAGCTTATTACACATGTAAGCCTGTTGATGCTGATTACCTTAGCAATTAGAAATGCAAACCATCCTTCCCATCCAATTCGGTTAGTCTTCGTAAGAACAAACTGTATGCTTTTGGTTTCATGCTATTGTAATGGGCAAGTTCCCTATCTTCATTGCTCAGGGTGAAACTCTGCTTTAACAATATCCTCGGGTTGCAGGATTTCTGTCTTCCTGGCCTTCCTTGGCGCCCTTATGTCACCATATTTTTGTATGGTTAGCAGTAAACATGGTCTACCCAGGCCAAGGCTTTCGAAAGTACTCACTGCTTGGTGCCGATATTGTCATCGGGGATGCCAAAGTGGCTTATGAGTACTTGCAATTAATTGAAAAATGAGGCCCTGGCGTTTAAATTTCAAAAATGAAATCTTGAATGTTTGATTCGAGTTGTGACGAATTCGCTAAACGGTTCGTAACTCCTCGGGGCGACCTTTCACCTATATCAATTAAGATGATAAGGTCATGTGTTTATTCAATTGTAGTATTTCCAGTGATGAAGTCGATTGGGCTAAATAGTTCACAATTAGACTTACGACTTCATGGTGCCTGTTTTAGATGCTACTCGGCAAAAGCGGTTTAACAGGTATTCAAATCCTCACTGCTTTCGTCATGTCATTGTAGCATACTCTCCTAGTGGAATTATCCCTTTGCCATTTTTTGTTTTCCTTAAGGATTTTTGGTTAATCCTTATCCAATTGGGATGGTGTGGTATCTAGTCGAGGCTTGTAGGCCTGACATGTCCTTTATAGAATGTCTTGCTGACGAGCTGGAGCGACTAGACGAGGGAGAATCCTTTTTTTCTGAGAGCTAAGAGCTTTGCTTCTGGGTTCAGTCAGTATTGGATTATTACTCTTAGTTCTGCCAGGTAAGTAGTGATTACTCTACTCCTATTGAGAAGTTATTGGAACCTCCTTTAGTTTTTCTTCACCCGAAAGACCTACTATTCAAGTTTTATAAGTACGGTCTGATCTTTCTGATCGTAGACCAACCTTCACAGCCCTCTGGAAGTGGCCATCCCTCTATCTCATTTTCATTTACTTCAGGGATTTCTTCGAATTGCATTGGTCCTGAAAGAGTAGGAACGAGAACCGCTTGGTATGTTAGCTTTCTTCGAAGATTCCCCAATATCATGAGTTGGTTTTTATCCCTAAAAGAAAGAAGAATTAGTGAGACATTAAGGGAACATAGGAATGAATGAATAAAGGGGCGTTAGCATTTACCTTTTGCCTGTGTTTTCTCATGGGGGATAGGTATAGGAGGTCTTGGTTCTTATGCTTCCTTATCTTTGTATGGGCTCCACTTATCAATTGAAGTACTAGACGATTGGATCAATCACGTTTATTAAAATGGCTTGTCTCCTCTTTGATGATCTTTTCGATATTTACTCTTTGACTCTGGCTTCCGCTAGTGCACTTGATTAGGCCTATTCCTATACGTTGAGCAGCTACTATTGCCTCTTTGTAAGCGGTGGAGCATGTGGGCGCCAAGGACTCCATCTCAAAATGACTGCTGTTTCTAGATAAATCCTTTTACATCTATATTCTTCTCACGGCATGTCTACTTTGAATACTAACTTGACTTTGAGAGAAGGAAGACTAGTTAGCGGGGTTGGATAGCTTAGGACCGACGAAGTGTGTCCGGCCTTCTCAATCAGGCTGGCCAAAAAGAAAAAGCCTACTATATAGAATGGAAGGACTTAATAGCCTTCCAGTGGTATTGGTCGATTCGAAATCGGCTGGATTTACCTCCCTCTTCGATTCCCACTCATAGATCATTAAGTAGATTGTCGGTCTCCAGCTAAGGTGCATTCTATACATTCAAAGTCGTCCCTTGTTTTATCTTGGACTAAGCGGCAATCCTTACTGTAGAAGCAGACCCCTCTCGTATACCAGCCGTGATCTTATCGCTCGCTTCGTCTCCATCATCTGTGAATCTATTTGTTATGAATGACGAAGTACGTTCCAGCTATTCACTGGTCTTTTCTGAGATATGACACGTCTGTCTAATAGTAGTCTTGCTTTATATGGGCAGCAAAAATACTTTTTTGGTAGCATATTGTGTTCAGTGAGATATATAGTGAGATAAAGTCATTAGGTGAAACTTTCCCAGAAAGTAGACCTTGTATTGCCTCTTTTAAGGCTATTAGCCCTAAGCCGACACTGATGCTAAAGCCCTCGCTTTTGTTCAATGAAGAAGCCAGTGGGGTACGTAAATGGGGATAGATCACATGGTTTTGTACTAGTCTTGGGCTGGCGAGTGACGATTGGCTGAGGCCCTCGTGGTGGAGTACTCTCTGACAGAATTGACGCTTTGCTTGGGTGCTCTATTATTGCCTCCTATTTCTGAGGGGGTGATCGAGGTTAAGCTGCGTGGCAGACTATTCGCTTTTTTTTGGAGGGTGGGCCTTTCATACTATAACTATAGTACGGCTTCAGCGCACTTCAATCTAGTGGATTGGTTCAATAATATGGGTTTGAAATGATCCATGTTACAGAACCAAGACATAGCTGGGTATAGGGCCTCCAATGCCTATAAATAGCAGGCAAAGGGAGACGGGGCCAAGGCAAGAAAGATGGATATTGCTGGAAGACTTGAGAGAGTTGAGCAAGATATAGGAGAGGTGGAAAACGAGAAGCTCCAACGAGAGCAAATCCTACATGCCTTTTTAAAGCATATGCCTCCCGTCGATCCAATTCTCATAGAAGAGCGTATAAGCCTTCTCCAGGGACATATAAGTTTTCTCGAAGAGAGGAAGAGGGCGCTGCTCAAAGAATAGCAAGCGCTCATTGTGCAGGCTGTCACCCTCGGTCACTAGAAGAATGTTGCTCCTCAATCTATGATGCGGTCCGAAGGACGAGAAGTAGTGACAGTCTCTGTAGTCTACTCTTTCATTTTCATGCTTTGTTTTGTTTGTGCCGGACCCGTATGCTGTTTGTGTTTGTTTGTAGTGTGTTTTGTTAGTGCATGTAAAGTTGATGTGGTGTCTCTTTCATGTAGTGAGAGGTGTCTGTAAAAGCATCTCTTTATATGATTGACTGTACTACCTGCCATGTGAATATCTATCTTCAAATGCAGACTCTATTTATGACTCTGTTTGAGATGCAATAGTGGATGTTGTCTTGCCCTTCACAGAAGAAGAATGGAATAAAGCCTGTTCTACAACTCAAATAAGGATGCTTCTTGATTGGTTAGACGAACTTAAGGTTAAGGGTGCTCTGTCCCTCTGCCTTTGCTGTTTCCCATGCCTATTCATCAGTCCATTATCTACAGAATATCCCTCAACTGATGATCATATTTCAACATTCTCGAAATCCAAAATCCAATTGGAAAAATAGTCAACATTGTAGGAACCAACTTACCACAACCAAAACAGGAAACAGGATGACCCCTTGGTCTCTGGTAGTGAGTTAAACCAAAAAGTCATCCCTTGCTTCTTTCCTATCAATCCAATTCTCAAGTGCTTATGCCTTGCCTTAGAGAGGACGATGGAATATAATATAATATAGTAAGACAACAGGCATAACTAACAACAGGAAAGCCAAGTACACGATCATAAGATATCTAGTAAGGAGTCAGCTTAATTAATAAGTACCAATAGAATAGACAAGGTAAGGGAAACAGGCTAATTATAGATAGATCTTCCACCCGATCTAGCGCACGCCAGATGAGCTACAATATGAGCTGAAATATGCGCGGAATGAGCTAGCCAGATTTTGTTAATCAATAGTTTCTGTAGTTACGGTTGAAATTGATAGTTGCTTGTTGGAGAGTAAGCGAAGGAAGAGCAAGCTTTGAGCGAAGGGATGCCTCTTTCGAGGTAGCCCGAGCAGACTAATCCACTATTATCATATAGAAATATAGCACTGAAAGTAGAATCTTTGTCAATCCTGTAAATGAATAGACTTTGCAACTAAATCTCAGCATCATTACATCTTATCTCCTAGCTACTCGCTATGCCCAAGATGTCAAGTTTCAATGAAATTCTGACTTCTTACTAATTGGATTTACTAGATGATCTTATTTCCTATTCTTAACTATTCCTCCCAGACTATCAGATGCTTATAGCTCTGAGAACTTGAAAGCAAGGATCTTACACTGCCTAGGATTATCGGCTCGGGCAGGTCCCGCACAAAGCTATGTCCCTATGTTGCCCAACTCATTGGGTCCGACAGCTTATCGATCAAAGATTTCGATTCAGACGCTAGCACCCATTCGACCATTACAATACGCAATTACAAGTGAGACCATTATGGAGAAAATCCACTTTAGATAGGGCATCTTGGTTCTCAGGATGTGATCGAGGATTCGTTCCTTTCCCTAGTGATGAACACGGCACTAGATGGTGATAGGTAGGGAGTCATCAATCTCTGAACGAAGGTCTAGGTCTTACTACTTGACTGCCTTGATCTTCGAAGTTGGGAAGCTAGGTTGGCCAATTGACTTGACTGCTCCCACCCACCGGTTAGGCTTGAATCCGTTAGGGAGCGAATCAAAATGCTTGTCTTAAATGAATGGTAGGCGCAATCGGGGTAGCAAGCTCAGTGGCAGGAGAGCAGCGTGGTGTGGTGTAGCTCCCCACAAGTGTGGTTGCAAAGAGAAAGCGTGGAGTGAAGTATGCGAGTAATCAGTGAATAAATATGGTTCCATGGTTCAGTACTCTAATTGATCAGTTAATAGCATAAATAGACTAGAATGAAATGGAAATGATTGGAAGTACACAATAGCAAGGGTAACATCTGCCTAAGCTTGACAAATATCTTTCATCTATTGAAGTAGGAAAGAAGTCAGAACCCGATCTGACGCAAATATCAACTTCAATCATCGATTTCATACGTAAGTGAACAAGAATCCATAGAAGGAGTCGAAGGTCATGATTAGGTTCGATGAAAAGAAAGAGAATCGCCCACAGTCTTCTCTTTAGACTTTCTGAACAACGTGCATGAAGAAGATCGACAAAAGTAATGAATCAGCATCATCTTGTTGCATTTATCCCAAGTTAGCTCACTAAAGAGTAGTGACAGTTGTCAAGCAAAGAGGAGAAGCAGCATCTGCAGAAGAAGCTGGAGCAAAGGTAGTTGGTTGCGATGAAGCATTGGTAGCTGTGAGTTCATCCTTCTATGCCTTTGACTTGTTTCATCTCGGAAGTAGGCAAGCAAGGTTAGTGAATCAGTCTCATAAGCGAAAGGAAAGGAGTGAGGGAGAGAAAATACCTCTTCTGATCGACTGTTGAACCTAACTATTAGAAAAGTCACCGAAGGTGAAATGAACATATATTTTATAAC
Source organism: Elaeis guineensis (assembly GCF_000442705.2). NCBI lineage: Eukaryota > Viridiplantae > Streptophyta > Magnoliopsida > Arecales > Arecaceae > Elaeis > Elaeis guineensis. The sequence continues at coordinate 1,262,546 of NC_026006.2, forward strand.
TAAAGCGAAAAGTGCGAAAATTAGATGGGTTGAAAGCGGCCTTATTCAAAACTGGTCTATCGATTGACCCGGCTCTGCCATCCGAATCTGCCGGCCAGGCCGAAGAGAACCTCATGGTTCGGGTGAAGAAACCAAGGCCTTCGATCAAAGAGAGGCAAGAGAAACCAAACCCTACCCTTTTGAAGGGATATGGTGGCGAGGCTCTTCCAATAGCTTATGAAGGCAGGAAAGGTTGTCCTCCCAAGATCAAGAGACCTGATGAGGTGGGACAGATTGAAAATGAAAATGACTGTCCATATCATCGCCTCATCAGCCATTCGATTGAAGATTGCTGGGCTTTCAAAGATTGGCTGCTGAATGAGCTCACGGCGGGAAGGATTATCATAACTTAAAAGGTGCCTCTTGAAGCGCCACGACCACATGTCAGCTCATCATCAAGGGATGAATTCTACAGAAAGATCAATTTCTTTGCTCCGCCTATGGGTAGAAGATCGGTAAGTATGAGGTGTAAGCGATAAAAGAGAGACAGAGTGGGATAAAAAGAAGATATTCGTGTATAGAGTCGGCTAGTTTTCTAGCTAGCTAAAAAGAAAAGGGCTATTTTTGGGCTCGGGGAAGGATGCTTACTCGAGCCGAGTTTCTTTTTTCGAGTGAGAGTTTCCCCGCCATAACATAAGAAGAACGAGCCTGTGACTGTCAGCCCCTTCCTCACTCAAGTTTTTTTTCTCTTAACCCAATGCCAGACTGAGAGAAAACGACCACCCCAATCATCACTGCTAAAGCCATGGTTCTATTTGATGGCTTGAGAGAGAAAGGATCAAAGACCTCGGGTTCGGTAAACGCTTCCATGATTCTATCGTGAATGCCCCTTGGTGAACGCATGGAACAATACATTTTTGTTACCACGAGATGTATTGGCTGCTGCGGATCATTTGATCGGAATGAAATTTGGAATGGGTAACTTGACGATATGAATCACTTGAAAAATAAACGTATTCATTCTGTAGCAGACCTGTTACAGGATCAATTCGGATTGGCTCTTATTCGTTTAGAAAATGCGGTTCGAGGAACTATATGTGGAGCAATCAGGCATAAATTAATACCGACTCCTCCAAATTTGGTAACTTCAACTTCATTAACAACCACTTATGAATCTTTGGCCTACACCCATTATCTCAAGTTTTAGGATCGAACTAATCCATTGACACAAATCGTTCATGGGCGAAAATGGAGTTATTTTGGTCCTGGAGGATTGATGGGGCGAACTGCTAGTTTTGGATAGAGATATCCATCCTAGCCACTATGGACGTATTTGTCCAATTGACACGTCCGAAGGAATCAATGTTGGGCTATTGGATTCTTAGCTATTCATGTGAGGATTGGTCATTGGGGATCTATAGAGAGTCCGTTTTATGAAATATCTCAGAGATCAAAAGAGGCACAGGTGGTTTATTTATCACCAAATAGAGATGAATATTATATGGTAGCGGCAGGAAATTCTTTGGCCCTGAATCGGGGTATTCAGGAAGAACAGGTTGTTCCAGCTCGATATCGTCAAGAATTCTTACTATTGCATGGGAATAGATTCATCTTAGAAGCTTTTTTCCCTTCCAATATTTTTCTATTGGAGCTTCCCTCATTCCTTTTATCGAGCATAATGATGCGAATCAGGGCTTTAATGAGTTCTAATATGCAGCGCCAAGCAGTTCCGCTTTTCGGTCCGAGAAGTGTATTGTTGGAACTGGGCTGGAAGCCAAACGGCTCTAGATTCGGGGGTTTCAGCTATAGCCGAACACGAGGGAAAGATCATTTATACTGATCCTCACAAAATCATTTTATAAGTAATAGGGACACTATAAGTATTCCATTAGTGATGTATCAACGTTCCAACAAATATACTTGTATGCATCAAAAACCTCAGGTTCGGCGGGGTAAATACATTAAAAAGGGACAAATTTTAGCGGACGGTGCGGCTGCAGTTGGTGGGGAACTGCTTTAGAAAAAACATATTAGTAGCTTATATGCCATGGGAAGGTTACAATTCTGAAGACGCAGTATTAATTAGCGAACGTTGGTATATGAAGATATTTATACTTCTTTTCACATCCGAAATATAAATTCAGACTCATGTGACAAGCCAGGGCCCTGAAAGAATTACTAAGGAAATACCGCATCTAGAGACTCATTTACTCCAAAATTTAGACAGAAATGGAATCGTTATGCTGGGATCTTGGATAGAAAGAGGTGATATTTTTTTAGGTAAATTAACGCCTTAGACAGCGAACGAATCGTCATATTCCCCGGAGGATAGATTATTACGAGTCATACTTGGCATTCAGGTATCCACTGCAAAAGAAACTTCTCTAAAACTACCCATAGGTGGAAGGGGTCGCGTTATTGATGTGAGATGGATCCAGAAAAAGGGGGTTCCAGTTATAATCCAAAATGATTCGTGTATATATTTCACAGAAAGTGAAATCAAAGTAGGTGATAAAGTAGCTGGAAGACATGGGAATAAAGGATCATTTCCAAAATTTTGCCTAGACAAGATATGCCCTATTTGCAAGATGGAACACCTGTTGATATGGTCTTCAACCCATTGGGAGTACCCTCACGAATGAATGTGGGACAGATATTTGAATGTTCGCTCGGATTAGCGGGAGATCTGCTAAAGAGACTTTCTTTATAGAAAGCACCTTTTGATGAGAGATATGAGCAAGAGGCTTCAGAAAACACCTTTTGATGAGAGATATGAGCAAGAGGCTTGCATTCTCTTATGGACTCAAATTAGATTTACAGATGAAAATCCCCGGCCAGGTGTCCTCTTTTTTCTCATTTGCTTTTCGCAGATGAGACTATTATTTTCACGAACGGGAGCAAAGTTTCTCTTTCCCGTCTTTTGTCTTTCTTGGAGACTTATGAGAAAGCTTCAGGGCAGCGGGTTAATAAGCGGAAGTGCTCTTTCCTTGCACCCCCAAGATGTCTCATACTCGAATTCATCAAATTGCGAACCTTACCGGCTTCCATCATGAATCTACATACATAAAGTACTTGGGTGTCCCTCTTTGCTGTGGAAGAATCAAAGCTTCTTATTTTCAACCTATCATAGAGAAAATTCAGAGCCGTGTGTCGGGATGGTTTAGCAAACTGCTTTCATTTGGTGGCAAGATTATCCTTCTTCGGTATGTTCTATCTTCTATGCCCTTGCATCTGTTGGCTGCTATGAACCCACCTGTGTCTATATTGACAGAATTGAAAGAGTTTTTGCAGCCTTTCTTTTGAACTCTTCCACAGAGTCATCTAAGCACCATTGGATCTCGTGGGATGCCCTCGCTCGTCCCACACAAGAAGGTGGCATTGGTGTTCGTCGCTTGTCTGAGGTGGGGGATGCCTTTACTTTTAAGAGGTGCTGGTCTCTAGTCCAAAAGGCATCGCTTTGGAGTGATTACCTATCCTCCAAATATTTTCCAAACAGCTCCTTCTCTGCAGCTACTCTCAACTCAGGTTGCTCTCGTGCATGGCGAAATCTGATTAGAGTACGCCCCCATTTTGAGAAGATGTCTCAGATAATGCTTGGTGATGGTTCATCTGGTTTTTTCCTAGATAATTGGTCCGGCTTGGGGGCCCTTAAGCACTTTATTCCTCACCACCCATGGGCCGATCTCCCCTACAAGCTTATCTCGGTAAGGCTCCAAAGGAGGGCTGATGATTCATTACTCACATCTCTTTGCAGCATTCTGCCAACCAAGTGGGGTTCTAGCAGATTTCATCCCTGCAAGGATTAATTTGCACCCTGGGGCTTATGATAAGCTTGCTTGGACCGTGGAAGGCGATGGTGCTTTTTCTATTTGGTCTGCATATAATCATCTACATCAAACTTGCAGTTTTTCAGTGCAACTCCAATGGGCTTTCATGAAGATTTTGACTCCCCCAGCACCTTTGAAGATCTCCTTTAAGATCAAACAATTCCATCGAATTGAGTATGACTGTATGTGTGATAGCATCTACTATACCAGGAATATCAATGAACCCAATTCTTGCAATTGCTCAGGATACCCTCTTTTAGCTTTTAGGTCTTTTTTTAGTTCAAGATCCCTCTTACTAACTGGAATAAAAGAATTAGTAGATTTGTTCCGCCCAAAATGGGAGGGAATGGGCTGGTTTTATGAACTTATAATCATGGAATCGACTCGATCATCAGATTATAAGTTCATTCCATACCAGACCAGATCGAAATAGGGTTATTTACATTCTTATTATGAGAAGGGGTCATTCGAGCATATGTAAATAGATACTATGTTTACATATGGATCCCTACGTCATTACATTCTATTTAGGATTAGGAATAGGCGTAATCGGACCTACTTTTGACATATCTATCGTTATTTGTGTACCATATTCACTTCTTTAGGCTTCTATTGAATCGAGAAATAGGTTTGATTGAACACTTTTTTTATATATATAAGGTATCCCCCGAATAATTCAAATCGAAGTAATTTGATGTCTGACTTGAGCCTATATTGTGGGGAAAATTCAATGCAGGGGTAAAATGGTAATTTTAAAACTTTTTCAAAATCATTATTTTATAGTGAAAATTATTAATTAATAAATTAATTAATTAAAATTTATCATACACTAGGATCTAAATATGATATATAGCATGCATGCATTTAAATTTGAAATTCGAATTTGAATAATAAATACTTTACTGTAATGTGTTCAGAACACAATACCTTTGTGCGGGTAGTAGATCGCCGCAAACTGATCACCGTTGGGAGAGTCTGATCATCACGATGTAGCCATACAATGTGTCTGACCTCTGTGGATCATCCACATGAAGCTCCCGATCTGATCAACTCCTTATGAGTTCTAGCTCGTTGTAGAGCCCATTCGAAGGCTGATACTGATCGAACTCCTTCGATCGATGTCTACTGATTCTTTGGATGCTTTAGATCATCAGCAGATGTGATTGAGAGGATAGTGAAGATCTCTCTAAAATTTGGTGAGCTCATGACACTCGTAGCTCACATTCTCACTTCTCGAACTCCAGGCTGAAACCCTGAAGAACTCACTAAAACCCTGCGCATACTTTTTCTTTCTTTTCTTTCTTTTTCTCTCGGAAGGATATAGACCTTCACCTTGCACACAAGGATTCCTCACGCCCAGATTTTCTCTCCAAAATTTTTCTTGCACACGCCCCTGTTGCTCCCTAGATTGATTTTGATGATTACAAAGCAGTTGAAGGGGTACTAATAATTTTTATTTGAAAAAGACTTTTTACTCTTCAGGGGCAAAATCGTAATTTTACCAAAACCCTGATTTGATAGTATCAAATGATAGAACAAAAGATTTGTGATCCATTGGCAAAAATTTTATTATTTTTGGACTTGTATTTTGAAAGATATGCATGTTTGAAAATCATGAGTCGACCCATGAGTCAACTCATGGCACATGAGCTGTTTGGCACGTAGATTTTTTGGCTTGGCACAACCTGTGAGTCGACCCATGAGTCGACCCCCAAGGCATGAGTCGACCCATGAGTCGACCCCTGCAGTTTTTAGGCCAAAAATCACAGAACTTTATTTTCTGGTGATTCTCTGATGTTCTTCCACAGAGGTCGACCCATGAGTCGACCCCCAGGCATGAGTCGACCCATGAGTCGACCCCTGTGACGGAATTTCTCCGCAACGGCTAGTTTTTAACCCATTTTAAGTGCTTTTAATGCTCATTTAATGTGGTCTAACGGCTCTTTTTCAGCCTAGAATATTTTCCTCTATTTCTTAAAGCTATAAAAGGATCCAAAAGGTGGGAAACAAAAAAGGAGATTTGGAAGAGTTAAGAAGAGCATTCAAGAGAGCATTCAAGAGCATTCAAAAGAGAGATTTTGAAAAAGGGTTTTTCAAGCCAACTTTTCAGTCCTAATCAAGAGTTCATTCAAAGTTTTGAAGAAGCCTTGAAACCAAGCTCACCAACTCCTCAAGTGCACATTCAAGTCTCCAACCACTTTAAGGAAATCCGAAAAGGGTCTTCTTCTCTTGAGTAAAGTGTATTTAAAGTTATATTCGCTCATTAAAGGAGCTTTCTCTGTACTCATTTGTGCTATAAATTATTTTACTCAGTTTGAGTGATTGTTTTTGTTTTGGAAGGGTTCCAAAACAAGGGAAGGTTGATCCGAACCTAGAATCGGAGTGTATTGGGTTGGCTTGTACCCGAAAAATAAGTGGTCTAGCTTGGAATAGCTAGAGTCGGAGTTTCTGACGTTTGTATTTAGGTTGAATACAAGATTAGTAGATTGGAATTCTCAAGTAGGAGCTTGAGGAGTGGATGTAGGTGCAAGGTTGGCACCGAACCACTATAAATCTTTTTGTTTGTGGTGTGCATAATTGCTTCCCTTTAACTCTTCATTATTTTCTTGCATTCTTGCTTTTAGCCATTAGTCCTGAATTAATTTAACTCTCCATATTCTTTTAGCTATTGCCAAACATCTTTCATAAGTCATAAGTTAAGCTTAAAATTTTTAGAAACCCAATTCACCCCCCCCCCCTCTTGGGTTGCATAGCTGGGCAACAAGTGGTATCAGAGCCCGGTGCTCTAGCCCTTCTTTGATCTAAACAATCAAAGAGCCAAAGATCTATGGCAACCCACGTCGGCACTTCTCTTGTCGAGGGGCAATCCACCAACCGACCTCCACTTTTCAATGGGTCTAATTACACCTATTGGAAAGCTCGGATGAAAATATTCATACAAGCACTTGACTATGATATGTGGAGTATCATAGTGAACGGTCCTCACACACCCACTAAAATTATAGATGGTGAGGAATCAACCAAACCCGAGAAAGAATGGGATGAGGTTGATAAGAAGATGGCCCAATTAAATGCTAAAGCAATGAATGTTCTTTATTATGCTCTTGATGCAAACGAATTTAATCATATTTCTACTTGCTCATCTGCTAAAGAAATATGGGATAGGTTAGAAGTAACCCATGAGGGAACCAATCAAGTAAAAGAGTCTAAAATAAACATGCTTGTGCATAAATATGAATTGTTCAAAATGGAGCATGATGAGTCCATAACTGGAATGTTTACTCACTTTACTGATATTATTAATGGTTTAAAGAGTCTTGGTAAGTCCTATACTAACAGTGAGCTTGTAAGAAAGATTCTCAGGTCCTTGCCAAGAACTTGGGAAGCCAAAGTGACTGCCATCCAAGAAGCCAAGGACTTGAACACTCTACCTCTAGAAGAGCTTCTTGGATCTTTGATGACTCATGAGCTAAGCATGAAGCAACATCAAGAGGAAGAAATCAAAAAGAAAAGAACCATTGCCCTCAAATCCACAGCTCCACCAGATGAAGAAACTGATGACACTGAAGATGAAGAACAGGATGAAGAGATGGCACTCATCACCCGAAGATTTAAGAAATTTTTGAAAAAAAGGAAACAGGGGATGAGGAAGAGGCCATTCACAAAAGGGGAACAAAGCAAAGAAAAAGAGAAAGACCAACCCCTTATCTGCTACGAGTGCAAGAAGTCGGGACACTTCAAATCCGAATGCCCACAATTGAAGAAAGGTCTCAAGAAGTTCAAGAAGAAGGCCATGATGGCCACATGGAGTGCGAGTGATGACTCAAGCTTCGATGAGGAAACCTTAACCGAACAAGCCAACCTGTGTCTTATGGCACACAAAAATGAGGTAATTTCTGAAACCCCTAGTGACTTTATATTTGAAGAATTACATGAAGCATTCTATGATTTAGTTGATGAATTAAAGAAACTAGGGATGACGAATAAAGAACTAAAATTAAAAAATCAATCTTTATTGAAACAAACTGAAAATATTTCAATTGAAAAATCCACCCTGCTTCAAGAAAATCAAATCTTAAAGAATGAAATCGCCAAGCTAAAATCAATAGTAGAAAAGTTCACCTTGAGTTCAAATAAACTCAATATGATTCTTGATAATCAAAAAGCCATGTATGATAAGGCTGGACTTGGCTATAACCCCTTGAAGAAATAAAAATATCTGAAAAATATTTATATAAACTCTTTAAGTAACAAGTCTACCAATATTACTTATTTCAAATGTGGTATAGTAGGACATAAATCATACACTTGCTTCTCTAACAAATCTGCAAAATCAACTATAAAGAAAATATGGGTTCCAAAAGGAACCATTATGACTAACCAAAAAGGACCCAAGAAAGCTTGGGTACCTAAAACAAAAACTTGACTTTTGCTTGCAGGTGTGTCTAGCATCCCAAGGAGGAAACAGGAAATGGTATCTTGACAGTGGATGCTCGAGACACATGACTGGTGATGAATCACAATTCATCACGCTTGATGCTAGGGATGGAGGGATGGTCACCTTTGGAGACAATGGCAAAGGAAAGATCATCGGTATAGGTAACATTGGTATCACTCCCTCCAAATACATTGAAAATATTTTGTTAGTAGATGGTTTAAAGCATAATTTACTAAGTATTAGTCAATTTTGTGATAAAGGATATAAAGTTATTTTTGAATCGTCTGTGTGCATTGTAAATAGTCCTGTTAATGATGGCATTAAATTTATTGGACATAGACATGGTAATATTTATATGGTAGATTTAAATGATTTAGCCAAAATAAACATGCAATACCTAGTATCCTTAAATGCTTAAATTAATGAGACAAGTTGGCTTTGGCATCGCAGACTTGCACACATTAGCATGCATTCTCTTTCAAAATTAATTAAGAAAGAATTAGTTCTTGGTTTGCCAAAACTGAATTTTGAAAAGGATAGAATTTGTGATGCATGCCAATTAGGTAAACAAACAAAAGTTTCATTTAAATCCAAAAATATTGTTTCAACTTCTAGACCTTTAGAGCTTTTGCATATGGACTTATTTGGACCAACTAGAACCACTAGTCTAGGAGGAAAACGATATGGTTTTGTAATTATAGATGATTACTCTCGTTTTACTTGGGTTTTCTTTTTAGCACACAAAGATGAAACTTTTCATATTTTCACTAAATTTTATCGAAAAGTCACTAATGAAAAAGGATTTTCAATTCAAAATATTCGAAGCGATCATGGAACTGAATTTGAAAATCAAGACTTTGAAAACTTTTGTGATGAAAATGGAATTGGCCATAACTTCTCTGCTCCTAGGACACCCCAACAAAATGGGATAGTAGAAAGAAAAAACAGAACCTTAAAAGAAATGACCCGTACCATGCTTTGTGAAAGCAACCTTCCAAGATATTTTTGGACGGAAGCAATTAACACAGCATGTTACATTTTAAATCGTGCTTTGATTAGACAAATTTTAAAGAAAACCCCCTATGAACTTTGGAAAGAAAGAAAACCTAATATTGCATATTTTCATGTTTTTGGTTGCCGATGTTTTGTGTTAAATAATGGTAAAGAAAGACTTGGTAAATTTGATGCAAAATCAGATGAAGCAATCTTTCTTGGTTATTCCTCCACTAGTAAAGCTTTTAGAGTTTTTAACAAAAGAACTTTAGTAGTAGAGGAGTCCATACATGTTGTTTTTGATGAATCTAACGATCTTCCTTCAAGGAAGAATGAGGGTGTTGATGATGCAGATCCTCTAATAGAAGGAATGAAGGAGATCACTCTGAAAGATTCAACAACTCAAGAGGACGAGGAACAAGAAGACAAACAGGATGTGAGAGGTGAAGAAATTCAAGAACAACCTCAAGGTACAAATGACTTACCCAAAGAATGGAGATATGTTCACAATCACCCTAAGGAGTTAATTATTGGTGATCCTATGCATGGGGTAAAAACTCGTTCTTCACTTAGAGATGTATTTAATCATTGTGCTTTTGTATCTCATCTTGAACCAAAAACTATTGAAGAAGCTGAAAATGATCATAATTAGATTAATGTAATGCAAGAGGAACTTAATCAATTTGAAAGAAATAATGTATGGACTTTAGTATCAAGACCTAAAAATTATTCAATAATTGGCACAAAATGGGTCTTTAGGAATAAATTAGATGAACATGGTAATATAATAAGAAATAAAGCAAGATTGGTTGCTAAAGGTTATAATCAAGAAGAAGGAATTGATTTTGATGAGACCTTTACACCTGTTGCTAGATTAGAAGCCATTAGACTTCTACTTGCATATGCTTGCTTTATGAAATTCAAATTATTTCAAATGGATGTCAAAAGTGCATTTTTAAATGGAATATTGCTGAAGAAGTCTATGTAGAACAACCCCCAGGATTTCAAAATCATGCTTTTCCTAATCATATTTTTAAATTAAATAAAGCTTTATATGGATTAAAACAAGCACCTAGGGCTTGGTATGATAGGCTAAGCAAATTTTTACTAAATAATGGTTTTTCAAGAGGTAATGTAGACACAACCCTCTTTATTAAAAGAAATCAAAATGATATGTTAGTAATACAAATTTATGTTGATGACATAATTTTTGGGTCTACTGATGAATCTCTTTGTCAAGACTTTGCTAAGCTCATGCAGGGGGAGTTCGAAATGAGCATAATGGGAGAACTCACTTTCTTCCTCGGACTCCAAATCAAACAAACAAAAGAAGGAATCTCCATCACCCAAAGCAAGTACATCAAGGAATTACTCAAAAGAGTTGGAATGGAGAACTCCAAAGTAATTGGCACACCCATGAGCCCCTCATGTAAGCTTGACAAGGATGAAGAAGGTAAATGTGTAGACTTAAAATAGTATAGAGGTATGATTGGCTCTCTATTATATTTAACTGCAAGTAGGCTTGATATCATGTTTAGTGTCTGTTTGTGTGCTAGATTTTAATCTAATCCTAAAGAATCTCATTTGAATGCTGTTAAAAGAATCCTTAGATACTTGAATGGTACTCAAACTCTAGGATTATGGTACTCTAAGGACTCACTAATTGATTTATTAGGATATTCAGATGCTGATTTTGCTGGATTTAGATTAGATAAAAAAAGCACAAGTGGAACTTGCCAATTTCTTGGAGTTAACCTAATCTCCTGATTTAGCAAGAAACAAAATTCGGTAGCACTGTCTACGGTTGAGGCCGAATACATTGCAGCCGGAAGTTGTTGTGCTCAAATCTTGTGGATTAAGCAACAACTCGAAGATTTTAGAATCAAACTTAATGAAACACCCATAAGATGCGACAACACAAGTGCCATAAATCTAACTAAAAATCCAATTCAACATTCAAGGTCTAAGCATATTGAAATAAGACATCATTTTATAAGAGAACATGTTCAAAATAAAGATATAACTCTTGAATATGTTTGCATTGAAAATCAATTAGCTGATATCTTTACAAAGGCCCTTAGCGAGGGTAGATTCTGTGAAATTAGGAGAAATCTAGGAATTCTTGATCCTTATGCCTAAGTGTTTCTCCATTTCCAAGGAATCGATTTGAGATCAATTTCCATCATCTCTCTTGGTCCTAAAAGCTCAAGATTATCATTCTCACAACCTGTCATTGAGCAAAATTCCTTCTCCCAAAATTTTAAATTTTTTTTTGGAATTTATTCATATTTTTTCTGAATTTTTATGATTCATGAGTCGACCCCCTAGGATCGACCCATTGGCAAACTTGTAATTTTCGGCCAACATCCCACGGGCTCATTCCATTTTGTCTTAAAACCTGTTCATGAGCCGACCCTCTATTCTCTTCGTCTTCCTCCCTCCAAGACCCGTCATCCTCATCTTCTTTCTCTCCAAAACCAAGGATTTAACCCAAGAACATTCTCCCTTCTCCTCTCCACCTCAAATCACCGCCTGGGAAAGGAGCTTTTCGCATCTTTCTCCCTTGATTGAAGCGGTTGGAGTGTGCCCTAGCCTCCACCGTTCTTCTCAAAACCATCTCTTCTCTCTGCCAAAATCCCTTTCCATCCTCTTGTAACCCTCCTTCTACTCATCCATTTGATCCTCCGAGTCTCCCTGCCTGCTCTTGTGGTAAGAATGGCCCCAAAGATGAAGCTCCCTCAAAGAAGAAAATCAGTCCGTGAGCTGGAAGAAAGCATCCACAGGAAAAGGCAAGCTGCTCAGTCCTCCACTGCTCCCATTCCGGCTTCAGTGTCTACTCAAGGTCCCTCTCAGTCTCCCCTTAGCCCTAGCAAAATCCCTCTATCTGATAGGAAGGTAGAAACCGGCAAGAATGTGGATTTTAGATTCTTTGAAAAAGAAGGTTTCTCCTTTGGGACAAAGATAAAAAATCAGGGTTGGGGTTTTTACTGCTCTCTTAAGGAAGTTACATTTGTAGACTTGGTTAGAGAATTTTATCAAAATCTACACTATGGCAATGGAACAGTAACTTCTACTGTTAAGGGAGTTGATATATGCTTAGATCCTATTACTTTGGGAGAGATACTACATTTGCCCTGTGAGGGATATTCTTACATGGAACTCCCAGTGAAGGAAGAGGGGATCAATGTAATTCTAGGAGGAACCTACTCGAAAAGTTTGAATAAATTGGAAGCCAAAATTTTGTCAATTGAAATGAGAATCTTACATCAATTAGTGACAAAGCTTTTCTTCCCAAGGAGTGGTAGGCATGACCTCCTTTCTGGCCGAGATATTTGTATAATGTTTCATGTGATCACTCAAACCCCATTAAACCTCCCTGCTTTAATGATTGAGGCCATGAGAGAGACACTGAACAGATCCAAGGCACATCTGCCTTTTGGTATGGCTCTCACACTAGTTTTCAAGAGGTTTGGAGTCAGTTTTGAGGGGGAGGCATCAGCTAAGCTTTCTCACGCAGACACCATCAACCAACACACTCTGCACCACATGGGATTTACTAAAACTGATGGTGGTTGGATCAAGGGTTCTGAGGAGAGAGCTAAGGACAGAGTAGAAGACAGAGCTGAGGAAGAAGGTCCCTCATCTCCTCTCCATGACTTCAGGGCAGCATCTCCAGATATCCAGTTTGTTTCAGATCCAGAGGTTGGCCCTTCAGATTCTGCCAGGAGGTACACACCAGTTCAGCAGCCAGACAGTAGAGCACCTCCTTCAGAGTTCAGATTAGCTGATGATCAGATCGAGCAAATTTCTCAGCATGTGGCTTCCTTGCTTTCTCGTCAGTGGAGCACTTCTACATTTGCACCGGGATCCACATCATTAGATTCATCTGATCAGACCTTGATCCTCTATATCTCCACTGTATTTCAGTTGATCTCAGATCAGTCTATTCGGATTCAGCAGCTCGAGGACAGCATTTTGAGACTGACTGGGAGAGTTCTTGACTTGCAGGGGCAAGTCTTAGCTTTGGCCCATCCTCAGCCACGGGAGAGCACTATTGAGGTCACAGACCTTACTGCAGAGGCTGGCAGGCTCAGAGGTGCATTGGAGGGTGGTTATGAGTTATTGAGGAGAGAGATCAGAGGCTCGAGTGACCATGCATCTACTCAGTTCACTGCTCTGCTTCAGTCTGTTTTGAGAGCACTGAACGTTCTTGATTCCATTAGACTCACTCTTTCAGTCCAGTCTTTGGCCTCTCAATGTTCTCAGCCTCCTAGTTCATCTCGCTCACCTGCTCGTGCCAGCACCTCCACTCGTGGCAGAGGCAGACGGGGTAGAGGACGTGCTCTTGGTCGAGATCCATCATCTCCTCACCCTATCTCTGATGACTCCGATCCATCTAGTCATGAGCTTTACTAGATCCTAAGTGTTGTTCTTTCTAGGATCTATCTTTTGGGCCATGTAATGATATTAACTGGTTGACTTTTATGGAATATGTATTGAAACAACTATGGTATCAATTATCTTTTAATTATATATCTACTCTTTGTTATGATGTCAGTCATCTCTTGATTATATATCTTCTCTTTGTTGATAATTCATATCTATGGTAATCTATGGCATATTT
>NC_026006.2:1276506-1319369 GCF_000442705.2 Elaeis guineensis
AGAAGCACTAAGGATCGCAGATGAAGCCGGGGAGATTGCAGTCAAAGTTTCTCCATTACATCTTCAAGAAAGGGAAATATCTAGCTTCTTAAATCAAGTCCGCAGGAAATTGACTCGTTATGGACTTGCAACACTTAGGAAATAAGAAGTCAAGTTAGGGTGCATAATGATGCAACTCTTCTGTTTCTATGCTTTGAGGCTACATTGGAATGTCAATGTCACTTTTACTGTATCGTTAATCTGAGTTGAAAGTGTCTTTTGAAACAGGTCGTTTCCATAGCAAACCGACATAGGACTACTCATGCATCATTACCATAAAAAATGAACTGAAAAACGGACCTATAACTTTCAATCCCAGAAAGAACAGGTACCATCTAAAATCAAAAAAATGAAACATAGCTCCGAAAGGTGCTCGTCCTCATCATCCCTACCGGACCGGACTGAAAGCTAGAATCATGGAAGAGCAACATCAGAGGCAAAATAATGACAATGATCAGCAAGATCAGATAAACGAGCTAAGGGACCAAGTGGCTCGAATACTAGACATCCTTTTGGGGAAAGGAAAAGGAACCGCGGAGGAGACGCACCCACCGGCAGCCCTTCCTACGACCGAATCTAACGGCCCTTCGTCTTCAAATCAAAGGGTGCCTCACTGTACCCACCGGGGTACGCTGTCCAACAACAGGGGCCGCAGCCACATATCGCTCCATCGCCATCCCTAACACAGCAATATGCATATCCTTTTCCTGGGGGGCAGGCGATGGCCGGCCCGCAACCAGGAATGCAATCCTATGCATACCCTGCAATCCCTCCTTACCAAGCACAATCAACAGTTCACCAGGGAGAACAGCCTAATCACCCGATCGTGGTACCAGATCTTGATGACCCCAAGGTACAATCGGGGTTTAAAAAGAACCCTCCTGAGACTTTCGAGGATCCTTCGGCAAAGGAGAAGCGAGAGTTCCTAGAAGAAAGGCTCAGGGCCATTGAGGGAACCAATATCTATGGGACGGTGGACGCCCTGGAATTATGTTTGGTCCCTAACGTAGCCATCCCCCATAAATTTAAGGTTCCTGACTTTGACAAGTATGATGGAACCACGTGCCCTAGAAGCCACCTTATCATGTACTGCCGGAAAATGGCCGCATGTGCTCATGATGATAAACTCCTGATCCACTTTTTCCAAGATAGCCTTACGGGAGCCGCTTCCCGGTGATATATACAGTTAGATCGATCCCACATTCGCAAGTGGAAGGACTTGGCTGACGCCTTCCTCAAGCAGTACAAGCATAACATTGATATGGCCCCAGATCGCATGGATCTCCAAAACAGGGGAAAAAGGGGACCGAAGGCTAAGGCAAGGCATTACTTCTTCGAAGTAGTGCTTTCTTCTTTCAAACAGACTCTATTAATATTCCCCTATTTTCAAGAGTTTCAAAGGCCTGAAGGATATATTATTTAGAGATGCGGAAAATACGTTGGATGCTAAGAATACGGTGGAAGAATACGGTCTTTGAAGGACCCACGGGGAAGGGAAGGAAAAGACAGAGCGATGGTTCCTGCTTTCAGTTTGGATTGCTTTGGGCAGAGCGGTAATGGTGAAGTATTGCTAAGAGTTAGCAGGGGAAGAGCTTAGAAGAGATTAGCGCTTTGGTTAACAGTGGAAATTTTCCCTCGTAAGGCCGAATTAATCAACAAGCAACCATAGTCAAAGAGTATGCTTTTGGGGGAGCCCAGGAAGTGAATTCCCAATAAAGATATCCCCATAGTCAATCTATTAACTATGAAAGGTATCCCAATAGGAAAAGCATCAATGAGAAAGGGCACCCATAAAAGCTTTGGAAGTAGGGATTTAAGCGAAGAATAGCCATAGTCTGATAGCGGAGTTAAGTGGAGAAGTAACTAGGAGAATCAAGACAAGCAATACAGAAAGGAAGAGATTAGGGGTTTGTTTAACTAAGCACTGGATGCTCCATTTCTTTGGCGTTCATGAGACCAACAAGGGGAAAAGGGGTGAAGTTAAAGTCCAGTTCAGGTATCCTTCCACCGAAGGAACATTCCTCTGGCTACCAAGTACAAGCTATCACTTGAGCCCTCTCCTTGCGAAGCTTTGGATAACAAGCCTGTCCAACTCCCTCTCTTCATAGATCAGCGTCCGATGCATGTGCTAACTCCTTGTGGGCCGCTTTCTTCGTACTTTGGCTACGCCGATGTGTCGTTCCATGCAACAAAGGTGACTACATTGACCCAGGGTTATTCTACATTGTAGCGCGGATGGCTACAAAGACAGGGGTGGCCTTATGCCCTGCAATGATTGCCACGCTGTGTAGCGGGTTTGCGAAGCATACAAAGAAGGTTTCAAAAATTCATGAACACTCCCCTGGTCATTACTTTTACGCCTGGTATGTTATGCACTTCCATGTGTTCCATTCTCTGAAAAGCGAATCAAAGCCCGAGCACGCGCATCTGGCGCGGTTGGAAAGCCAGGGCTTTCACAACTGCTCTCTTCAAGAGGCTCGAGAGATATTACGTCAGAAAGACATGATGACCCGGTTCGTCCCCCTTTCGCTACTGACATGGTGCTTTTTCTAAAGGATGATGGTCCTAGAGGACGCTCTTCCCTGTCCAACTCCGACATAATCTGGCTATCGGTAGACCATTGTGTAGGATGTCGCCCGCTCTGACTCTTTAGTATACTCTCATACGGCAAGGAAGACCTATACTATTGATTTGCCGATACCGAGCTGAGTGAATGAGCGCATGAAGGAATGCTTTCACAAGCGGTAGAAAGATACCATGTTCGATACTCACCTAGATGGACAACCAGTCAACCTCGATTCCCTTAGCAGTGGCATTGTGAAAATGGAAAGAGGAGCTCATACCTAGTGGCAAAAGTACTAAAGCCCAATTTCCCTCAATAGCTGGACCTTGGAATCGATCAAGTGTTAACTCACCTATGGGCGAAATCACTAAAGCTCATTTTCCTTAGGGAGTGGGATCTCATTTCGAAACTTTTCTATCTCACCTAGCAGCAAAACTAGTACTTTTTGCCATCTTTGAGGGGTAGTTCACGAAGGGACATCCGATGTAAGACCATTTTCCCGGTCTTTTAAAAAGTGGCACGATTGAAATGTGTTTTTCGAAGGAAATCGGCAATTTTCCCGGATTTTGAGAAACTGGTACGAAGAAGCAGGATATCTTCTACGTTGGTACTAGCTCTCCTCTCTGGCTCTACCACGGTTCCGGTCAACTCTGCTCAATCAACCCGGAAATCGGGTTTCCACGAAAAATGCCGGGAAATTGAGAAAGTTTCAACCAGGAAAAATGGTTGAAAAGAAGAGTTCATATTTCCAGGTACCTCACCACTTCTACTAGTCCGGCCTACAAGACCGCTTATGGTTATGCCGAATCAATCTACTTTGACTATAAAGGCAATACAGTCAGCAAGGAAAGCTTTCAAGCATACTCTCACTGCTAGGCTACCACTTTCTGGTTCCTAGCCCAAGAAAGCTAAGGCAAGGAAAAGATCCAGGAAGACCTTATAAGTAAAGAAAGAGGTTACTCACTTAACTTATTATTGAGTATTCAGTTACCTCACCACTGAACTAACCACCTCGAGAGCTAAGAAGAAAGTTAGAAATTTGAGAATCGCAGCTACCGGCTCTTCCACTGACTCGTCCACTGCTGCTAACCAAGCTAAAGGAAGGGACTTTTTCTTCATTGCCCTTGCCAGGATCAAATAAGAGAAGAGCGATGGGCATACTACTTGCTCTCTCCCCTCGGTGACTGAACTCGCCTAAGGGGCGTAGCGATCTGATACTTCTATTTATATATGATAGCATCAAATTCAACTGATTGAACAAAGGAATAGCTTTTCTCTCGGCTCACTTCAATGGGTGACTTCGCTACCTTCCCAGAACTGCTTCCTTACTTCAATCGTTCGTGACCCAATGAAAACATCGACACAAGATTGGAAGGAGAGTTTCTTCAACAGCCGATTCCCTAGTCTATTTCCTATTCCTAATCCTATTCTAGCTGGGATATATTCTTTCAACTATCGATTTCAACTCCTCATTTTGTTCTTCGAAAGATTTGTTCAAAAGAGGGCTGCTTATCTAGTGTAACCCCAGATTAACAGACCATGCCCCAGTTCGATTCTAAACCCGTCTCGGAAGAGAAAGAGCTGCTATTGAAAAAGGTCTTGGCCCCTGGGATAGGGATAGGAAGAGCGGGCATGCCATGAGTTAAGATAGACCAGACCCACGGACAGACATTGAAGAGGAAAGATCAGATGCATAGAATGGGACAAGGCAAATAGCGTAAAGGGACTGGGACTTTTCACTGTTAAGAGGTGCCTAGCGCTTTCATATTGATGAAAGAGGGCTGTACCTGTACAACTAGGGATTGGGGGAAGTTTCATAGTCAAATAAACGAAGATGACGCTGTCCAATTGGCCGAACGGACGATCGACATGAGAAGCCGATGTTCTTGGTACAGAATCACATGCAGATTTTTCAACTGTTTAGGCATTGGCATAAGCAAGAAAGCAGAAAAGAGGAGAAGCATCGGAATAACCGGGATTAGCGTCGCCTCTTTGCCCCTTATTGTTTGCAAGAAAAGGCAAGTAACTGAACTGCCTTAATCGTAGAACAAGAGGCATGCAAAAATGGCATTGAAGAGAAGAAGAGGAGCGGGGGGAAGCATGGAAGAAAGAAGCATCCAACATCATCGTAGAAGAGGAGAGATGCCATAGAATAGGATAGGAGGCATAGTAGCAGGAATATGCCTATTTTGAAAGAAAGAAGAAGGGCTTAGAGCCTAAATAGAACTAGTCAATCTGTAACTGAAAGCAGGAATGGCCATGTCAACAGTAATCAATAGGTAAATGACTTACTTGAAGAGGCATATTCATATGAAAGATATCCCCGAATAGGATTGATGGACAGATTTCCTTGGAGCAAAGGAGAGATAGTGCTAGCAACTTCGAAAGAATGGGGGCAATGAAATTCTTTCACTAGTCTCAGGAGCTCTTTGAGAAACTGTTGGGACTAGTGAAATCAGTTCCTTCCTCACAGCCTAGACCGGCCCGTCGCTTCTGATCTCTCTGCTCTTGGGGATGAATCTCTATGCATCAATACACTAACTCCCGGCTACGATCCCATCTCTCTTTTCTTATTTTTTTTATAGTTACCCGGTCATCCCTTCTCTTCTTATTCATGTACAGCTCCTCCTCCGTCTAGTGGAAATGGAAATGGTCAATCAGTTCCTTGATTTTTTGCCAGCGTATATTCCTATTGAGGAAGATCTTCCATTAGTTTCAAAATTCATCCCATCCCTCCAGTGAGTTTGATTTTCTGCTCTTACTAGTCTGATTTGTTAACGGTTTAGAGGGTGCTTGGGGAAAGAAGTTCCTTGTCTTAGCCTTGGCCTGGCATCCCATCTGTCAATTCAATGATTTTATAACGGTTATAAAAACACAATCCCTGTCCTAATGAGGGTACGTCTGGTTTGCTGCTTATCAAGCTTGAAATCCGTTCTTAGACCTACCGGGGACCGGCTTCGCGAGACCTTTTCGGTCCACACTGGAGAACTCGTCTCTCGGGCTAGGCACTATGGTCGGTGGCTTATCGAAGCAAATCCCGTACTTGATAAGATCAGCAAGAAAAACCTGCCTTTCCTCAAAGAATAAGAGAAGGACCTTGGGCAAAGGCGGCTCGAGGAGCAAGGAAGGGAATGAAGATGGCATAGAATGCCATCTTCATTCCCTTCCTTGCTTAGCTTGTGGGAAACTAGCTCTTCTAAGAGCAGCCTTTCTCTTATATACGATGCTATGTCCGAGAATCTAAGATCAGACTTGCCTTTCTGACTGTCTTGCTCTTGCCTTGTTAATGGACGAGGAAGTGACATGACATATACAGAATAGGAATCGGTTGTTAAGGAACTTCTTGCCCTAAGGGTTAATGTCCGAGGAGGGTTAATGCATCCTATAAGAATAGGAATCGAATAAGCTGCTGATTGACTGGGATTATTCCCTTCTTGATATGGCACTGCACTGACAAAGAAAGAAGCTAAAGGCTAGGATTCATCAAGCCAGAATGCCTATGGAATCGGCTGTTGTACTCTATGCGGACTTAGCCCGAAAAGAATATTGCCTGCTCAAAGTAGAGCAACTATGTTACTTCTGTCTATTAGTGAAAGGCTAAGCCTCCACTACTATACTAAACTAATGGCATTTCTTTAAGCATTCCTCCTAACTCCCAACTCTCAAGCAGCTTTTTCTGCGCATCTTCTCTTTCTTCTTCCTTCCCTAAGCCTAATCCCTAATCAAGCAAGGACGCTTTAAGGAAAGTGTTCAGGGCGGATTCAATAGCAACTCAACTGGCATCCTTTCCTTCGTCGCTAACACTGGATATGCCGAGGTTATTCCGAACTGGGATTGACTCGCTTAGAAGCGGGGCCGCAGATGCATTGGCAAAAGTATCCGTACCTGTAAAAGCGGAAAGGGTTTCTCCTAGGACAAATCCCTTTTCTCGATTCTAAACCTCTGCTCTGAGTGCTGACGACCGGCCCCATCGTTGAACAGAAAGCCCTTCTAGTTCAACGATGGGGCATTACATTACCGGTCTTAGCACTTTCCTGTTGATGCGACGGTAACTCGAGATAATATAAGATACGAGACGAAAGCTCTTTGCCTAGTTGCGGATCGTACCGTAGAAAGCACTACTTCCGACTTGAATGATGTAGTTGCTTTTATTTGACTTCTCTGTGTCGAGATTCGGTTGGTCTTCAGTGTACCCATAGAACGGTACAATACGCGAATTGAAAGTTCCTAAGGAAGTTAGTTGATCAAGAAAGCTAGGCCCAGGAGCTCATAGAGCCGGTAACCCTTTGCCTACGATCCTTTAATACTTATGAAGAAAGGCAGATCTTGCGGATCTTGTCTTGTGAGAGATTGACTTCGAGAAAGCAACGCCCAATAGAGCTTAGCCATGTGTAGATCGAAAAGGTCTCGAGAAGCAAGCGTCGATTCACTGACAGCCAAGTAAGGGTTAGTTTGGCTAAGCTAGAAGTCAAAGTTGTTGTTCGCAAGCAAGCCAAGAGTGGCCATAGGAGTTGAATTGGCTGTAAAGTTGGCTGTTTCGAATGAGGTAGCTGTACAGCAGGTGAGGTCGCTTGCGATCTAGCAATATATTGCTTTATTTAGTAGCTCCTTTCTTGCTAAGAAAAGAAAACCTGATCTGTCGTTATCCAATCAACAATGGCCTGAACGGTGTCATGAAAGTGTTTTCAGGCAGTTCCTCCTGCTTTTTAAGGTATCAGTCTCACGTTATGACCTTGCTTGAATAGGCCTTCTGTCTAAAATGGCCTTTGGACTTTCTTCGAAAACTCGAAAACTTCCTACCCGCTTGGATCAGCTAAAAGATCACTAATTAGGGTTTTTTTAGGGGTGAAGCAACCTATAAAGAAAGAAGGCGGGGCAGGTAGTAATAGCGAACTGCAGTCACATCCTTCCGGCTATCTGAGTACGGTTGGCTCCTTCATCGTACAAAGATAGGCCTAGCTATTCAATCAAGTCAGGTTCAAAATATAACAAAGATGGGTACTATAGCAAGTCCTTTTTTATCAATAGGGAACACTAGTAGGGAACCAGTACTTAACTCTAAAGGCGACTAATAAGTCGAGTTAGATATCAGTTAAAATGGATGGATTCATATGTAACCAAAGATACACATTTGAATCTACAAACGAGTATGCTCCTCAAGAACTAAAGAAAGCTGCGAACAGCTTTGGATATCTAGCTAATACTAGGGAACTCACCTTTTTTGCGAACCCTCAAGCAACTTTTATATAAGGCCAGATACTGACGGAGGGCGAACGCTCATGCGCAAGGCTACTACATTGGTCATAGCCAGTCATTCGGAGGCGAACCCACTGCAATTTTTTCCAATGAACGAACCCCCTATCGGACTACGGGATTCATGCAACTTGTTTCGTTTGACTATCGACGATCAATGGGCGACCCCCTATTCTATTTGAAACTAAGGAACCGGGCTCACATCCTTGCCATGCTCAGACTATGACTACCTAAACGACTCTATTAGGATCTAAGACTATGGCTACTCCCTTAGATACCATTAGTCTCGACATTCGGGCTACAGCGGCTACTCTATTATAAATAAATATGCTCTCTTGTCCAAGGCAGGCGAACGGTGACATCGAAAGAGTGGCACCGACCTACCCGGCCGAAGGCGGTCGATCCACGCATTTCCCCATATATTCCCGGGAACCGAATACCGAAACCGGGTCTCTTATTAGTTAGTCCCGGCCCCTTCCAAAATGGAGTCCAAGGTCAGGGTCTTTTATAGGGGATAGTGTGTAAAGTATCTTATTTGGTCCTATTCATCTAGCTAATAGGGGGCTAGCTGGGGAAGGTAAGCCGAGGGAAGAGTGGGTTACTTATAATCCCAGAAAGTCCAGGTTATTGTTATTTCATGTGAAAATAGGAGCGCAGTCAGTCCTGAAGATAGATTAGAAATACAAAAAGGGTCACTGCCCGTGATCAATAGATCATAGACATAGATAAATAAAATGAAAATACCATTTTTTCCATTTCGTAGAAAGAGAGAAGGCTCAATAGCAGATTGGCGAAAACCAGCCTTAACCACCAGCCCATTCTTAGACTTGGTGAACTCCTGCTGCGATGAATTCAATAAATTCCATGCCCTGATGCTTGTCAATCACATCGGAAAGTCGTTGGGTCGGCGGAGACCTCTTTCGGCAAAGAATTATACCACAAAGCCCCAACTAGGTACTACCACAACTAGGTATAGGAGTCTTCTTTGCTAGTATAAGGCCTCCCACGAGAAGAAAGAATAGTGGGATGCTCACGCTCTCCTTGGACGTGACAGTCAGTTACAGTTGGTAAACTAACGAAGGGAAGAATTTTTTTTGAATCACAGAATTGGCTGAGGGTCTCATCCCTTCGATTCCTCGCTGCATACTTCAATGGGAAATGCAATGAAATTTTTCCGTGCTCCTTCGGGTGTGGTTGCAAGATCTCGCTTTCAGTTCGAAAATGTGTACATAGCTTACTTGTACAATAGCTCTCTCTGAGAGAGTGATCGGGAAGCATTCTCTCTGTCCCTCCGTATCTGACCCACCACCCTTGCTCTAAGATTTCACTTCGCGGCGAAGCTCGTTCGGTTCGGAGCGCGCTTAAAGCAAACACAGAGCTGTGTAATAGCTTTCCTTAGTGGATGTTAAACCCACTGAAAGAAACCTAACAATCACTAAAAAGTCACTCTGACTTTTCCTAGAAGAGAAAGCAAAGCAACAGAAAGCAATCAGTGATGAAATCGATTCCTAACAACGTATTTTCCCTTTTTAAGGAAGCGAAGCTGTTTAAGCTTAACTCCGCTAAAAGACTAAGGCTATTCACATAGCGAGAGGGAAAGAAGGGGAGTAAGCTGCAATTCAAGAGGCATTACAAGAATAGGTTGTAGGACTGATGACTGCCCCAAATTCCTTTTCATCTCAGATGGGCAATGAATCAATGAGCAGAGAGAGGGAGGACTTCAAGCTGCCTAAACTATGCCCAATAGCTTATTACACATGTAAGCCTGTTGATGCTGATTACCTTAGCAATTAGAAATGCAAACCATCCTTCCCATCCAATTCGGTTAGTCTTCGTAAGAACAAACCGTATGCTTTTGGTTTCATGCTATTGTAATGGGCAAGTTCCCTATCTTCATTGCTCAGGGCGAAACTCTGCTTTAACAATATCCTCGGGTTGCAGGATTTCTGTCTTCCTGGCCTTCCTTGGCGCCCTTGTGTCACCATATTTTTGTATGGTTAGCAGCAAACATGGTCTACCCAGGCCAAGGCTTCCGGAAGTACTCACTGCTTGGTGCCGATATTGTCATCGGGGATGCCAAAGTGGCTTATGAGTACTTGCAATTAATTGAAAAATGAGGCAACAGCCTGGCGTTCAAATTTCGAAAACGAAATCTTGAATGTCTGATTCGAGTTGTGACGAATTCGCTAAACGGTTCGTAACTCCTCGGGGCGACCTTTCACCTATATCAATTAAGATGATAAGGTCGTGTGTTTATTCAATTGCAGTATTTCCAGTGATGAAGTCGATTGGGCTAAATAGTTCACAATTAGACTTACGACTTCGTGGTGCCGGTTTTAGACGCTACTCGGCAAAAGCGGTTTAACAGGCATTCAAAGCTAACCCTTTGCCATTTTTTGTTTTCCTTAAGGATTTCTGGTTAATCCTTATCCAATTGGGATGGTGTGGTATCTAGTCGAGGCTTGTAGGCCTGACATGTCCTTTATAGAACGTCTTGCTGACGAGCTGGAGCGACTAGACGAGGGAGAATCCTTTTTTTCTGAGAGCTAAGAGCTTCGCTTCTGGCTTCAGTCAGTATTGGATTATTACTCTTAGTTCTGCCAGGTAAGTAGTGATTACTCTACTCCTATTGAGAAGTTATTGGAACCTCCTTTAGTTTTTCTTCACCCGAAAGACCTACTATTCAAGTTTTATAAGTATGGTCTGATCTTTCTGATCGTAGACCAACCTTCACAGCCCTCTGGAAGTGGCCATCCCTCTATCTCATTTTCATTTACTTCAGGGATTTCTTCGAATTGCATTGGTCCTGAAAGAGTAGGAACGAGAACCGCTTGGTATGTTAGCTTTCTTCGAAGATTCCCCAATATCATGAGTTGGTTTTTGTCCCTAAAAGAAAGAAGGATTAGTGAGACATTAAGGGAACATAGGAATGAATGAATAAAGGGGCGTTAGCGTTTACCTTTCGCCTGTGTTTTCTCGTGGGGGATAGGGATAGGAGGTCTTGGTTCTTATGCTTCCTTATCTTTGTATGGGCTCCACTTATCAATTGAAGTACTAGACGATTGGATCAATCACGTTTATTAGAATGGCTTGTCTCCTCTCTGATGATCTTTTCGATATTTACTCTTTGACTCTGGCTTCCGCTAGTGCACTTGATTAGGCCTATTCCTATACGTTGAGCAGCTACTATTGCCTCTTTGTAAGCGGTGGAGCATGTGGGCGCCAAGGACTCCATCTCAAAACGACTGCTGTTTCTAGACAGATCCTCCTACATCTATATTCTTCTCACGGCACGTCTACTTTGAATACTAACTTGACTTTGAGAGAAGGAAGACTAGTTAGCGGGGTTGGATAGCTTAGGACCGACGAAGTGTGTCCGGCCTTCTCAATCAGGCTGGCCAAAAAGAAAAAGCCTACTATATAGAATGGAAGGACTTAATAGCCTTCCAGTGGTATTGGTCGATTCGGAATCGGCTGGATTTACCTCCCTCTTCAATTCCCCCTCATAGATCATTAAGTAGATTGCCGGTCTCCAGCTAAGGTGCATTCTATACATTCAAAGTCGTCCCTTGTTTTATCTTGGACTAAGCGGCAATCCTTACTGTGGAAGCAGACCCCTCTGTATACCAGCCGTGATCTTATCGCTCGCTTCGTCTCCGTCGTCTGTGAATCTATTTGTTATGAATGACAAAGTACATTCCAGCTATTCACTGGTCTTTTCTGAGATTTGACACGTCTGTCTAATAGTAGTCTTGCTCTATATGGGCAGCAAAAACACTTTTTTGGTAGCATATTGTGTTCAGTGAGATATATAGTGAGATAAAGTCATTGGGTGAAACTTTCCCAGAAAGTAGACCTTGTACTGCCTCTTTTAAGGCTATTAGCCCTAAGCCGACACCGGTGCTAAAGCCCTCGCTTTTGTTCAATGAAGAAGCTAGTGGGGTACGTAAACGGGGACAGATCACATGGTTTTGTACTGGTCTTGGGCTGGCGAGTGACGATTGGCTGAGGCCCTCGTGGTGGAGTACTCTCTGACAGAATTGACGCTTCGCTTGGGCGCTCTATTATTGCCTCCTATTCCTGAGGGGGTGATCGAGGTTAAGCCGCGTGGCGGACTATTCGCTTTTTTTTGGAGGGTGGGCCTTTCGTACTATAACTATAGTATGGCTTTAGCGCACTTCAATCTAGTGGATTGGTTCAATAATATGGGTTTGAAATGATCCATGTTACGGAACCAAGACACAGCTGGGTATAGGGCCTCCAACGCCATAAATAGCAGGCAAAGGGAGACGGGGCCGAGGCAAGAAAGATGGATATCGCTGGAAGACTTGAGAGAGTTGAGCAAGAAATAGGAGAGGTGGAAAACGAAAGCTCCAACGGGAGCAAATCCTACATGCCTTTTTAGAGCATATGCCTCCCGTCGATCCAATTCTCATAGAAGAGCGTATAAGCCTTCTCCAGAGACAAATAAGTTTTCTCGAAGAGAGGAAGAGGGCGCTGCTCAAAGAATAGCAAGCGCTCATTGTGCAGGCTGTCACCCTCGGTCACTAGAAGAATGTTGCTCCTCAATCTATGATGCGGTCCGAAGGAGGAGAAGTAGTGACAGTCTCTGTAGTCTACTCTTTCATTTTCATGCTTTGTTTTGTTTGTGCCGGACCCGTATGCTGTTTGTGTTTGTTTGTAGTGTGTTTTGTTAGTGCATGTAAAGTTGATGTGGCGTCTCTTTCATGTAGTGAGAGGTGTCTGTAAAAGCATCTCTTTGTATGATCGACTGTACCACCTGCCATGTGAATATCTATCTTGGAATGCAGACTCTATTTACGACTCTGTTTGAGATGCAATAGTGGATGTTGTCTTGCCCTTCACAGAAGAAGAATGGAATAAAGCCTGTTCTACAACTCAAATAAGGATGCTTCTTGATTGGTTAGATGGACTTAAGGTTAAGGGTGCTCTGTCCCTCCATCTTTGCTGTTTCCCATGCCTATTCATCAGTCCATTATCTACAGAATATCCCTCGACCGATGATCGTATTTCAACATTCTCGAAATCCAAAATCCAACTGGAAAAATAGTCAACATTGTAGGAACCGGCTTACCACAACCAAAACAGGAAACAGGATGACCCCCTGGTCTCTGGTAGTGAGTTAAACCAAAAAGTCATCCCTTGCTTCTTTCCTATCAATCCAATTCTCAAGTGCTTACGCCTTGCCTTAGAGAGGACGATGGAATATAATATAATATAGTAAGACAACAGGCATAACTAACAACAGGAAAGCCAAGTACACGATCATAAGATATCTAGTAAGGAGTCAGCTTAATTAATAAGTACCAATAGAATAGACAAGGTAAGGGAAACAGGCTAATTAGAGATAGATCTTCCGCCCGATCTAGCGCACGCCTGATGAGCTACAATATGAGCTGCAATATGTGCGGAATGAGCTGCCAGATTTTGTTAATCAATAGTTTCTGTAGTTACGGTTGAAATTGATAGTTGCTTATTGGAGAGTAAGCGAAGGAAGAGCAAGCTTTGAGCGAAGGGATGCCTCTTTCGAGGTAGCCCGAGCGGACTAATCCACTATTATCATATAGAAATATAGCACTGAAAGCAGAATCTTTGTCAGTCCTGTAAATGAATAGACTTTGCAACTAAATCTCAGCATCATTACATCTTATCTCCTAGCTACTCGCTATGCCCAAGATGTCAAGTTTCAATGAAATTCTGACTTCTTACTAGATGATCTTATTTCCTATTCTTAACTATTCCTCCCAGACTATCGGATGCTTAGCGCTCTGAGAACTTCGAAAGCAAGGATCTTACACTGCCTAGGATTACCGGCTCGGGCAGGTCCCGCACAAAGCTATGTCCCTATGTTGCCCAGCTCATTGGGTCCGGCAGCTTATCGATCAAAGATTTCGATTCAGACGCTAGCACCCATTCGACCATTACAATACGCAATTACAAGTGAGACCATTATGGAGAAAATCCACTTTAGATAGGGCGTCTTGGTTCTCAGGATGTGACCGAGGATTCGTTCCTTTCCCTAGTGACTGAACACGGCACTAGATGGTGATAGGTAGGGAGTCATCAATCTCTGAACGAAGGTCTAGGTCTTACTACTTGACTGCCTTGATCTCCGAAGTCGGGAAGCTAGGTTGGCCAATTGACTTGACTGCTCCCACCCACCGGTTAGGCTTGAATCCGTTAGGGAGCGAATCAAAATGCTTGTCTTAAATGAATGGTAGGCGCAATCGGGGTAGCAAGCTCAGTGGCAGGAGAGCAGCGTGGTGTGGTGTAGCTCCCCACAAGTGTGGTTGCAAAGAGAAAGCGTGGAGTGAAGTATGCGAGTAATCAGTGAATAAATATGGTTCCATGGTTCAGTACTCTAATTGATCAGTTAATAGCATAAATAGACTAGAATGAAATGGAAATGATTGGAAGTACACAATAGCAAGGGTAACATCTGCCTAAGCTTGACAAATATCTTTCATCTATTGAAGTAGGAAAGAAGTCAGAACCCGATCTGACGCAAATATCAACTTCAATCATCGATTTCGTACGTAAGTGAACGAAGAATCCATAGAAGGAGTCCAAGGTCATGATTAGGTTCGGTGAAAAGAAAGAGAAGTCGCCCACAGTCTTCTCTTTAGACTTTCTGAACAACTTGTATGAAGAAGATCGACAGAAAGTAATGAATCAGCATCATCTTGTTGCATTTATCCCAAGTTAGCTCACTAAAGAGTAGTGACAGTTGTCAAGCAAAGAGGAGAAGCAGCATCCGCAGAAGAAGCTGGAGCAAAGGTAGTTGGTTGCGATGAAGCATTGGTAGGTATGAGTTCGTCCTTCTACGCCTTTGACTTGTTTCATCTCGGAAGTAGGCAAGCAAGGTCAGTGAATCAGTCTCATAAGCGAAAGGAAAGGAGTGAGGGAGAGAAAATACCTCTTCTGATCGACTGTTGAACCTAACTATTACGAAAAGTCACCGAAGGTGAAATGAACATATATTTATAACTAAAGCGAAAAGTGCGAAAATTAGGTTGAAAGCGGCCTTATTCGAAACTGGTCTATCGATTGACCCGGCTCTGCCATCCGAATCTGCCGGCCAGGCCGAAGAGAACCTCGTGGTTCGGGTGAAGAAACCAAGGCCTTCGATCAAAGAGAGGCAAGAGAAACCAAACCCTACCCTTTTCGAAGGGATATGGTGGCGAGGCTCTTCCAACAGCTTATGAAGGCAGGAAAGGTTGTCCTCCCGAAGATCAAGAGACCTGATGAGGTGGGACAGATTGAAAACGAAAATGACTGTCCATATCATCGCCTCATCAGCCATTCGATTGAAGATTGCTGGGCTTTCAAAGATTGGCTGCTGAATGAGCTCACGGCGGGAAGGATTATCATAACTTAAAAGGTGCCTCTTGAAGCCGCCACGGCCACATGTCAGCTCATCATCAAGGGATGAATTCTGCAGAAAGATCGATTTCTTCGCTCCGCCTATGGGTAGAAGATCGGTAAGTATGAGGCGTAAGCGATAAAAGAGAGACAGAGTGGGATAAGAAAGAAGATATTCGTGTATAGAGTCGGCTAGTTTTCTAGCTAGCTAAAAAGAAAAGGGCTGTTTTTGGGCTCGGGGAAGGATGCTTACTCGAGCCGAGTTTCTTTGTTTCGAGTGAGAGTTTCCCCGCCATAACATAAGAAGAACGAGCCTGTGACTGTCAGCCCCTTCCTCACTCAAGTTTTTTTTCTCTTAACCCAATGCCAGACTGAGAGAAAACGACCACCCCAATCATCACTGCTAAAGCCATAGTTCTATTTGATGGCTTGAGAGAGAAAGGATCAAAGACCTCAGGTTCGGTAAACACTTCCACGATTCTATCGTGAATGCCCCTTGGTGAACGCATGGAACAATACATTTTTGTTACCACGAGATGTATTGGCTGCTGCGGATCATTTGATCGGAATGAAATTTGGAATGGGTACACTTGACGATATGAATCACTTGAAAAATAAATGTATTCGTTCTGTAGCAGACCTGTTACAGGATCAATTCGGATTGGCTCTTGTTCGTTTAGAAAATGCGGTTCGAGGAACTATATGTGGAGCAATCAGGCATAAATTAATACCGACTCCTCCAAATTTGGTAACTTCAACTTCATTAACAACCACTTATGAATCTTTGGCCTACACCCGTTATCTCAAGTTTTGGATCGAACTAATCCATTGACACAAATCGTTCATGGGCGAAAATGGAGTTATTTTGGTCCTGGAGGATTGACGGGGCGAACTGCTAGTTTTCGGATACGAGATATCCATCCTAGCCACTATGGACGTATTTGTCCAATTGACACGTCCGAAGGAATCAATGTTGGGCTTATTGGATCCTTAGCTATTCATGTGAGGATTGGTCATTGGGGATTTATAGAGAGTCCGTTTTATGAAATATCTTAGAGATCAAAAGAGGCACAGGTGGTTTATTTATCACCAAATAGAGATGAATATTATATGGTAGCGGCAGGAAATTCTTTGGCCCTGAATCGGGGTATTCAGGAAGAACAGGTTGTTCCAGCTCGATATCGTCAAGAATTCCTTACTATTGCATGGGAACAGATTCATCTTAGAAGCTTTTTTCCCTTCCAATATTTTTCTATTGGAGCTTCCCTCATTCCTTTTATCGAGCATAATGATGCGAATCGGGCTTTAATGAGTTCTAATATGCAGCGCCAAGCAGTTCCGCTTTCTCGGTCCGAGAAGTGCATTGTTGGAACTGGGCTGGAATGCCAAACGGCTCTAGATTCGGGGGTTTCAGCTATAGCCGAACACGAGGGAAAGATCATTTATACTGATCCTCACAAAATCATTTTATCAAGTAATGGGGACACTATAAGTATTCCATTAGTGATGTATCAACGTTCCAACAAAAATACTTGTATGCATCAAAAACCTCAGGTTCGGCGGGGTAAATACATTAAAAAGGGACAAATTTTAGCGGACGGTGCGGCTACAGTTGGTGGGGAACTCGCTTTAGGAAAAAACATATTAGTAGCTTATATGCCATGGGAAGGTTACAATTCTGAAGACGCAGTATTAATTAGCGAACATTTGGTATATGAAGATATTTATACTTCTTTTCACATCCGGAAATATGAAATTCAGACTCATGTGACAAGCCAGGGCCCGAAAGAATTACTAAGGAAATACCGCATCTAGAGACTCATTTACTCCGAAATTTAGATAGAAATGGAATCGTTATGCTGGGATCTTGGATAGAAAGAGTGATATTTTTTTAGGTAAATTAACGCCTTAGACAGCGAACGAATCGTCGTATTCCCCGGAGGATAGATTATTACGAGTCATACTTGGCATTCAGGTATCCACTGCAAAAGAAACTTCTCTAAAACTACCCATAGGTGGAAGGGGTCGCGTTATTGATGTGAGATGGATCCAGAAAAAGGGGGGTTCCAGTTATAATTCAGAAATGATTCGTGTATATATTTCACAGAAACGTGAAATCAAAGTAGGTGATAAAGTAGCTGGAAGACATGGGAATAAAGGTATCATTTCCAAAATTTTGCCTAGACAAGATATGCCCTATTTGCAAGATGGAACACCTGTTGATATGGTCTTCAACCCATTGGGAGTACCCTCACGAATGAATGTGGGACAGATATTTGAATGTTCGCTCGGATTAGCGGGAGATCTGCTAAAGAGACTTTCTTTTATAGAAAGCACCTTTTGATGAGAGATATGAGCAAGAGGCTTCGAGAAAACACCTTTTGATGAGAGATATGAGCAAGAGGCTTGCATTCTCTTATGGACTCAAATTAGATTTACAGATGAAAATCCCCGGCCAGGTGTCCTCTTTTTTCTCATTTGCTTTTCGCAGATGAGACTATTATTTTCACGAACGGGAGCAAAGTTTCTCTTTCCCGTCTTTTGTCTTTCTTGGAGACTTATGAGAAAGCTTCAGGGCAGCGGGTTAATAAGCGGAAGTGCTCTTTCCTTGCACCCCCCAAGATGTCTCATACTCGAATTCATCAAATTGCGAACCTTACCGGCTTCCATCATGAATCTACATACATAAAGTACTTGGGTGTCCCTCTTTGCTGTGGAAGAATCAAAGCTTCTTATTTTCAACCTATCATAGAGAAAATTCAGAGCCGTGTGTCGGGATGGTTTAGCAAACTGCTTTCATTTGGTGGCAAGATTATCCTTCTTCGGTATGTTCTATCTTCTATGCCCTTGCATCTGTTGGCTGCTATGAACCCACCTGTGTCTATATTTGACAGAATTGAAAGAGTTTTTGCAGCCTTTCTTTTGAACTCTTCCACAGAGTCATCTAAGCACCATTGGATCTCGTGGGATGCCCTCGCTCGTCCCACACAAGAAGGTGGCATTGGTGTTCGTCGCTTGTCTGAGGTGGGGGATGCCTTTACTTTTAAGAGGTGCTGGTCTCTAGTCCAAAAGGCATCGCTTTGGAGTGATTACCTATCCTCCAAATATTTTCCAAACAGCTCCTTCTCTGCAGCTACTCTCAACTCAGGTTGCTCTCGGCATGGCGAAATCTGATTAGAGTACGCCCCCATTTTGAGAAGATGTCTCAGATAATGCTTGGTGATGGTTCATCTGGTTTTTTCCTAGATAATTGGTCCGGCTTGGGGGCCCTTAAGCACTTTATTCCTCACCACCCATGGGCCGATCTCCCCTACAAGCTTATCTCGGTAAGGCTCCAAAGGAGGGCTGATGATTCATTACTCACATCTCTTTGCAGCATTCTGCCAACCAAGTGGGGTTCTAGCAGATTTCATCCCTGCAGGGATTAATCTGCACCCTGGGGCTCATGATAAGCTTGCTTGGACCGTGGAAGGCGATGGTGCTTTTTCTATTTGGTCTGCATATAATCATCTACATCAAACTTGCAGTTTTTCAGTGCAACTCCAATGGGCTTTCACGGAGATTTTGACTCCCCCAGCGCCTTTGAAGATCTCCTTTAAGATCAAACAATTCCATCGAATTGAGTATGACTGTATGTGTGATAGCATCTACTATACCAGGAATATCAATGAACCCAATTCTTGCAATTGCTCAGGATACCCTCTTTTAGCTTTTAGGTCTATTTCTTAGTTCAAGATCCCTCTTACTAACTGGAATAAAAGAATTAGTAGATTTGTTCCGCCCAAAATGGGAGGGAATGGGCTGGTTTTATGAACTTATAATCATGGAATGACTCGATCATCAGATTATAAGTTCATTCCATACCGGACCAGACCGGAATAGGGTTATTTACATTCTTATTATGAGAAGGGGTCATTCGAGCGTATGTAAATAGATACTATGTTTACATATGGATCCCTACGTCGTTACATTCTATTTAGGATTAGGAATAGGCGTAATCGGACCTGCTTTTGACATATCTATCGTTATTTGGGTACCATATTCACTTCTTTAGGCTTCTATTGAATCGAGAAATAGGTTTGATTGTACATATTATATATATATATAAGGTATCCCCCGGATAATTCAAATCGAAGCAATTTGATGTCTGACTCGAGCCTATATGACATGACCGATCGATAGAAATACTCCAACATTCCACCTTTGTCATATATTCCATATATCACATTAGATAGATATCATGTTCATGGAATACGATTCACTTTCAAGATGCCTTGATGGTGAAATGGTAGACACGCGAGACTCAAAATCTCGTGCTAAAGAGCGTGGAGGTTCGAGTCCTCTTCAAGGCATAATATTGAGAATGCTCATTGAATGAGCAATTCAATAACAGATTTCGGATCTAATCAATATTGATATACCGAGTATCTTATCTGTTGATACGAAGTATTCCGGCGATCCCCACGATCCGAGTCCGAGCTGTTGGAATTGGAATAGGTTCGGCAGCGGATCACGAAATCTTGGCGATCTTCTCTATCTAATGAATGAGGAGTCCGTTTGGAAATCGTCCGCCCTCACCCACCCCCGAGTATATGATTCAACAGGAATCACACAAGGGTAGATTGATAGAAACCTCTGGTAACCACTAGTACCCATAACCCAGCAGATAAAGTACATCCATTTTAGGGATTGGCGACTTACCCATTCAGTGACTTTGGCACTGGACGTTCCCAAAATGGGTACTATCGGGTCGGGTGAATTAGAGAATAGACAGACGTCTGTTGGCATTCCAGCCTTCCTTCTCCTTTCAGGGCCTATCCGAAAGAGAATCCAGTACCTCTTGGTCGTGAATATCTGATTGCTTCCACTTGAAGAGACTGACTTGCGCCATAAGTACTAGACTTTGATAAAGGAATGGGGAGGCGGAGATATTTCATACTTGAATGGTAATCGTAAAAAGATAAGAAAACCCTGCTACCGGAAAGCGCCTATTAAAGAAGAGGGACTCGATTAAAGGACTCATACAAGACTTATTCCAGACCTATCCCTTCGCATGCTTCTAAGGCTCATCTCTTCGATTGCTTTCTAGCTTGCTTGACTCTCCATCCCCTCTTTGCTTTCTGGCATATTCTACTGAGCTACCCCTTTCCACTCTGGAACTGGCTTGAAGAAATACCTAAACTCACTTCGCTACCTCTCTTCTGATCTAAGTCCTCGCTCTTAGGCAAGAGCTTGAAGAGAGTGATTTTGGAAGTAAACTGAATCTTCCTAAAATTGGATTCGCTGGGAAGCACATAAAGGAAGAATATGAGCACCTTACCCCTTATTCATTTCTTCCCCCGATGCCCTTATCCTTTTCACTCAGAAAGTCCTTTCACCCGAAGCCCCTATGCTTGCTTGCTGTCTTCGGAAGAGGTAGTAGAAGTCCTTCTGCACTGCACTCTTTAACTAGAGGATAGGTCGGCCTTACTCCCGTATCTCTCTGAAATTTATAAAGCTCGGCGAGAAAGGGTTGGTTAAGAACTATTGACTGTAAACCATAGCAGTTACAGTCACTCAATGGAGATGTTCGCCTTTGGAATGAAGATGGATGAACAGGCACTTGAGCCTGGAACTGATGAAATTCGGGGAAAACATGGAACCGGTCACTATACTGGGGGGGCGAGACATGACCGCGACTTAAGATTCAAGTACCGTTGAAAAGACTAAAGGAACGGGGGGAATGACTACCTGTAATAAAGCACAGGTTAATACGAGCCGACCAGAAGAAGCAAGGCTTAGATTACCAGATCCTGGACACAATCTTCCTAGAGATGGAGAGCCCCTTGCCTCGCCTTTTCTAGCCTCTCCTTCTTGCTTGCTTACCTAGCTCTTGTCTTAGTGACTCTTCCTCTTTTCTAGGTTTTTTTTCTGAGTGTTAAAACGGTAGATTTTTCATTTGCCAATGAATTGGATCCGCCCCGATTCGATCAAAAATGGGATTCTTGGCTAGAGAAAGTTCTGTGACATGGACGCCCAGCCCAACTCGGTCGGTCGGTTGGCCCACCTAACAGATGATGATATTCTCGATCGATTTGATCGAATTTTGAAAAGTCTTTCTCACTATTCAGAACAGTGGAGCTTTCGATCAAGATGTTCTCGCCTCCCCCGTTCGGGCTCTCGCTCGAATCGGAACCCTTATGCGTTGGTAGGCTTTCGACTCAATCTAATAGCCTACCTATCGGGCGCCAATAAAAAAAAGATCAAATTGTCGCATGGGCTCATCATCTGATGCAGAACCGATGCGAGAGGGATAAAAAAAATGGGAGAAGCGGGGATTGATAGCTTTCAAGAACCAGTGGAAAGGAAAGAGAGGTCTATGTCAATTTAGGCCAAAAACTTCTCCGTAGGTCGTGGACTCGGGTTCTGGTTCTGGTGAACTACTCGTTTCACCTAATGCTTAGCGCTACACTCCGCATCCTAACGGAAGCCATCACTTGTTAACGAACGTATAGAAAGAAAGATATGTTCTCTCTTTTAAAAAGAGATAAATATGGCGAGCAGGTGGTATCGATATGGTATCGCATGTGACTCCTCTGTCGATGAATGTTCATTTATTGTACTTAATCTATATGATATGGCATTAGGTATCGTATAGATCGATATTCATGCTTGCCTAGCTCATGGGCAAAGGAGGTAATGTCAATTGTAGCACTTCCAGAGTCAACTTCCCACGTACTCAAGGGCGTCCCCAAACCCTTTCCTTCGGACCAAGTCGTAGAGTTCCCAAAGGAAACCGTACCTAAAGAGAATACTCTCCTCAGGACGCTTCTTCCAGTCCCTCATAACAACCGGTACCTCGAACAGATCCTGAAGTTTCGGGTCTGTGTCTAGGACGACCGTGTGGTACCAATGGACATACCTTAACCAGTCCTTCATCCAATTATAGAATAAAGTCCTTTCAAGGATCCATATTTCCCAAAAAAATGAGATTGTCCGGAGAGAGAGTGAAATCCCGCCCCTGCTAGCTAACATAGATATCTATTCTCGGTGCGCATATTCTTTATTTAGAATCTCTTCCCGACCAGGCCAGGCTTCGCATCAATGACGGAATCGGTCATCGGCAACTTTTCTGAGTCTTTCCGTCATCTTATCCCGCCTCCAAGCATTTCCTCACGCACAGGCCTATGGGCTTAAGCAAGCCCCTTAAGAAAAGTCTTTCATTTCTTGTTCGAGTTTCGTTAGCTGAACATCATTTCTCGTTACTTGTTACGGTTGGTTTGGTTGAGTCCCGGGTTGCCTATTTGACTACCAGTCAATGAATGATTGATTGATTAGCAACGAGAAAAGACTTTTTAGGCTAGTCAGGTGTACGTACTTAGTTCACAGTCGATTGATATTCATTTGTATTAGCTGACTGAACAGAACATCAAGGTGACAGGATTCGAACCTATGGCCCTCTGTACCCAAAACAGATGCGCTGACCAGACTGCGCTACACCTCGTCTCCCCCCCGGAACATATAGATCCACCCGATCGATAAACACTCGAACCGAACTCGCCCACCCCGCTTTGGGCACAGGGACGCGAGAACCACCGCTTTTTGGAAATCTGCCTCCAAGCCTCTTTCATTCACTTTCATTTCTTCCTTCATCCGGCTCGCTCTCGGCTACGTGTCCTTTGGACCAAAAGCCCGCTTAGAAGTGGATTCGAACCACTGACACAAGGATTTTCAGTCCTTTGCTCTAACCTGCTGAGCTACCTGAACCACTTTCCTAAAGTCTCTTTTCTTCATCTATGAGCGCCCTACCAGCAGTGGAGGAGCTTGCTCAAGAACCGAGAGCCGGCCAGGGACTGGACGGCCCTCGTTCGGTCAGGTGTTCTTCGCTATAGACGCCACCAAGAACAAGAAAGAGGCGCTCCGCTCCTAGTCACTAAGTAGTGCTATTCTGTCCTCCGGGGGACTCCATCAAGAAGAGGTTCTTTCTCTCACGTAATTTCGCCCGCCCGTTCCACTTCCGTGCCGGAGGAAATGGGATTCGAACCCATGATACAATCTTCTTGTATGTCGATTTAGCAAACCAATGCCTTAAGCCACTCAGCCATACCTCCAAGTTGTTGATCGAATTGGATGTGCCGGGTTGGGTTGGTTGCCCGAAGATCCGATTCACTGCGTAAGCCGTAGCGCGCGTACTCTTCTTTACTGAGCGAGACAGACTCTATCCAGATCTATGGATCTCCCCAGCATCCAAGCGAGACTCCAAATCCGCCACTCGTTGGGCGACGCCTTGCTTTCTATGAACACCTCACCACTGAATGATGAACTTAGCCAGTCTTCGCCTCCGACCCGACCAGGAGAGAACACACGGTCAAGCCAAGCCGCCCTTCCTCACCTGCCTGAATGGAATTCATATCTCCTTCGTCTAGTCGAGAAGGGAAAAAGCCCGGCGGGGAACTGGACCGTGACTCTTCTAAACCATTACATTACGGAGAAGTCCATTCTCGTCATGATCGATCCACGTCCTACCATAGTGCCCGGAGAACCAGGCTTGCTTAGCTTACCAAGCTAGCTTACTAAGCTAAGCGCGAAGGAATTTCTCTAAGATTGCACGAGCTAGCCAGAAGGTAGCGTAGCTTGCTTCTAGAAGATTCTATAGTGATCCACTGGAATCGGCCTCGGGTGACGCCTCCCTGCTCGGAGAAAGATTTCATCCCTTGGTCGTTAAGGTGGGGTGAAAACTGCAACTAATGCTCTTTCTCCGTCGTCGAATACGGGATACTCACTTTCAATGGTAGGATCAAGCCTCGCATCCCCAGAGCCATATGAAGACTAGCCTGCCCTTCCAATCGGGGTTATAACGGGTTCGGTATCAGCAACACCAGCCAATCGTGTTGGTACGGTGGGTTCCCCATACCCACTATTCGGAAAAAAAGCTTGCCATAGCAGCTCAAACCTCCGATCGGGAAATGGGAGTTCTAACCGGCCCTAGCCCCCAATTCCGAACAAAAGCTTTGATTGGACCGAGGTTCGTGCAGGGAGGGAATAGGAACTAATAACGATGGTTCGAGGTTGAGCTCACCGGCCGCCCTACGTCAGTAGTCTTCCTAACTTCTATTCCCTTTTTTTGTTCTAAGGTAAGGCCCCGAGGTCCTTCAAGAACAGCATTGCGGTCGCAACGGGGCTCTGGGTGAATATTGTCCGCCCGTGTGAGCCGGGCTGTGAATATTTATACGTCGGGGTCTTTACTGAAAAACCACAATACTACACTACAACAATTTGAAGAAATCCGCCTTAGACTATAATTTGAATTAACTAGTCGTGTTGAGTTGAGGCTTATTTCCATGAAAAAAATCCGCCAATCCCGATATTCAAAAATTTCTGCTGCGCCTGGTGACGCCTTTATGGCGCAGGATCTTTGAAGGTCCTGACACGATCATTGGTATGCTTAACAAAGCTACCCTGGTCGTGTTCGACGGTTTCACTAAGGAGAGGTGCATCGCTGCATACCTATTTGCAAAGCAGGTCTACAGGTTGACTAGAAAGTCTGGATTGTTATTCACAGCGCTTTATCTAAAGCAATGCGGTTTATCGCTTGCTAAAGCTTACGCTGGTGACTATCAACCAGATCTTCTTCCTGTCCCTGTAGCTCTCACTAGGTCCGGGTACCCAAAGATCATTCCTGCGTTCCATAGAAAGCTAATAATTCGAAAGGATGATCGGGCAGATCAATTAGTGCAACTCTACCTTTCTTGGTTCTCCTTGGCCAAAACCATACAATTGGCTAGGCCTTTTAAAAGGAAGGACTTTGAATCGATAGTGTCGCTACCAAAAGATCTGGATACGATTATGGAAGTATGTGACTTGGTGAAAACTAGGTCACGCGCTCTCATTAATCGGTATCTACCGTGGATTTCCACGATCCCTTTGTATCAGGGTATTTCGTGGGAACCAACCTGGAAGGCGGTCCCCAACATCAAAATACCGAAGGACGCGTTGTATCCACATTATTGGAACAAAGCGGTTAAATCTGGCTTTCTCGCACTCACGTACGAGTTGGCCGCCTTTGGAACCATGCTTCAATTAGAGCATGCACATGGGGCATTCTTCTCATCTGGTGGTTTGTGGCGGGAGCGCATCCGTTTTGCTCTCGATCCTACAAAGACCGAGACCTATCATAAGGACATGGAGTGGTTTGAGAAATGGGTAGGTCCTAAATTACCAACCTTTTCCCAACTCGACTACACAGGTTTCTTTGGTCGGTTGGCCATGGTGATAGAAGGAGCAGGGAAAAGGAGAGTGTTTGCCATAGGCAACTACATTAAACAGCGATTGCTGTATCCATATCATAAGTGGTTGATGGCGGTCTTACGCCGGATCCCTATGGATGGAACCTTTAATCAAACAGCGCCTTTAGATAGGCTTGTTGGTTTTAAGGAAGGTTATTCGCTGGATTTGAAGAGTGCAACCGATAGGTGGCCTCTTCCGTTCATGTAAAGGCATTATGGCGGTCCTTTTCGGACCTACCTTAGCGTCTTCTGTTGTTCAAGGAGCACTTAGTTTTAACACTTTCGCAGTGACCCGACCATGGGTTGCTAAAGAGAGTACTGTTTGCTTCTTAACTGGACGGCCGTTAGGGTATTACGCCTCTTGGCCCCTATTTGCTCTATCACACCATTTCTTGGTGTGGCTTGCCGCAGATAAGGTTTATCCTGACCAGAAAGAGCCGTTCCGCAACTATGCCATTCTGGGCGACGACATAGTCATAACATAAGGTAAGGTGGCTCAGGCATACTCGCAGTTGTTAGACAAACTGGGTGTGACAATATCCACTCAGAAAAGTTTGACTTCTAAGAGGGGTTGTCTCGAGTTCGCCAAGCGTTTCATGGTCCATGGTGGGCACAAGGATTTTTCACCTTTGTCTCTTCGTGCGGCAATGTTGACGCACCACCCTTGGGGCCTTTGTGCCTTTAACCAAAAGTAACAAGTGAAGAGATTCTCTACACTTGTTAGGTTAGGTGGAGGCGGATACCGAGTCACCGGAAGGTCTCATTCAACCCTCTCACGGTCCTGGGAGAGGATCCGTGTGATGAGCCAAAAGCCACCTATATCGAATGATGGTATGCCTTTGGAGTTGTGGTTAGGTAGAGGTTACCCTATCAACCCCTATCTCCGAGGCGATCTCCTCTTCTTTATTAGGGAGTACTTAAAGCCTAAGGAGCTTAGACTTCCACCGTCTGACCTTTTGGTTGATGGTGAGGTTGAAATTCTCGAACGGACAATGATCCGCCGATGGATGACTCAATGGTTGAAAGTAGTCTCTTGGAATCATTTCAATCCTTCTTTCTAGAAATTTCTTTCTCGGCGTCCCGGAATCTAAAAACTCCATCTGTTGATAAATCTCCCATACTATTAGATTGATCGAGTCGAGACCAGCAAGCAGAGGTTTGTTTTTTTTCCAGGTGGTGTGGATTCTATGCAAATCGATATATATCCATTCTAGCTCCTCACTAATAAATGAAGAATCGATTGCCTATTCTCCACCTCCTCCCCCACATTTGTGGAAGCTCAATTGTCAGGCCAACCCAGGATTGATGTAAGTAACTTGAGGTATTCTTCGTAATGAAAATAGGGAATGGTTGGCAGGTTGAATGGAGAATCTTGGTCGATAGACCAATATCGTGTAAGAGCTCAGGGCTATTTACCAAGGGCTCCTCTTCTATTTCTTTGGGAGTTGGGTTCGAATCCCTTCTGCCTATTATAGTGCGTACACTCTGATTTTGAGTTGAACGAATAGGATCGAAGAACCAGCGCCCAACAGTGGTTTACACGTTTACGAACGTAACCCGGTCCCCGCTGGCATAGTCTTCCGAAAGGCAGAGTAGCTTCAGCATCGAGTAGGGGATGGGATTCAAGGGGAGGTAATGAAATTAGCGCAGGTATTCAAGTTGAAAGAAAACAAATGCAAGAAGGGCAGGTAGTGCC
Organism: Elaeis guineensis; assembly: GCF_000442705.2. NCBI lineage: Eukaryota > Viridiplantae > Streptophyta > Magnoliopsida > Arecales > Arecaceae > Elaeis > Elaeis guineensis. Next base: position 1,303,706 of record NC_026006.2, read on the forward strand.
TGTGAGCTGTGTGGGGCGGGAGCGCGCTATTGCCTTGTTAGCTTTCCTTGCTTGGCTTGCTCCTTTGTTCTTGGCTACTGCTTGGTTAACTATTGCGAATTTTTTAATGGTAGAAAGAAATCCTTCTTCCTTCCCGCATCCTAGAGGGGCCGCTCGGACGAATTTAAGTAGGGAATGGGATAGAGTTCGAGTGAGGCATCAACCATAGATTGCGGAACTTTCGAGATGCTTCCTTGCGAAAGCCAACGGAGTCTGTAACTCAACCTTCTCATCCATGGAAGGATTCCTTATTCGATGATAAATGTCAATCGAGGGCACCCTCATTTCCAGAGATAGAATCAGGCTGCACAGAAGGTTTTTCTCGCGACATTATGAAAGAGGGGAAAAGCCCTCCTACTGAGTAAGATCATTAATTAATAAGGAAGCACTTAACTTAGGGCAGCCAGTCTCACTTCACGCAGCATAGCGCCTTGCTATTTGCATTCATCCTTGTAACTTACCGAAGTGAGGAAAGCCACATTGGGGATCGCGAGTCGGGAGGGTGGCGAAGATATTGTGTGTGTCAGCGAAGTCTTTCCGGGGGCACGGGTTGGAAGCATGAGCGATGAGCTTCTCGACTTCGATCTTTGTCTTTTATTTGAAGTTATGGGTTGATTGTGACCTAGTATAGGACTGATCCAGGGCAATTCAACTCGGGTATTCAACGAGTCGACGCAGCCTAGAAGGGCAACGAAGCGGTCGAAGGAGGAGGGCGATAGAAAGCAGACCCAATGCCCCGGGGCGGATAGGTTTTGAAATCAAGCCAGGCATTTACACTCTCAAAAGGTGTAGACCAGTCCATGGTCACAATATCAGCACCCTCAATGACATAGAGCATCAGTGTGGTATGAAAATAGTAATGCAGTCGAGAACTCACTTTGCTCTCGAGCTACCTTATCGTACTTGTGCGGATTGATCAGATCCGCTAACCCCTTGTCGGCGTCAACGGATATGGCCCTATCTAGCCCGGAACCGAAGCGAGGATCTCATGCTATCATTGAACGGCTACCGAACCGCCATACTCAGGTAAGCGGTCTCTCTTCCAAGTACATCAAGACCCCATAGCTACTTAGGGTTTTTTACTCATGGGTCCAGATCCACGAATCCCTAGTATAGTTGCCTAAAGCAATTAATGCCGCAACGCAATAAGGCTTTTCGCTCTAGTTGGGCAATGCAATGAGGCCTCTTTCGCCATTCTTTCTAAATGAGAAAGTCTTCTTAGTTCAGTTCGGTAGAACATCGATGAGAGGAGAATTTATTCACAGAAGCATATGACTGCCCCTCAATCGCCAGGTGGCTCGCTCCAGGTGCATGAGTTGCTTTGCTGGCTGGCGTAAAATTCTTATACGAAACGGCCTCTTTCAGTGGTTCTTGCTTTCTCTTTAAAGCTGATCTGGTGCTGTCTCCTTCCTTCAGTTTGTTCTGATTCCGATGACGGATACTCTATTCCGCCTATACAACTACCTTGCTTGGTGGTTCAAAATGGAAGTCTAGGTATCTGCTTAAGTGGTCTGCTCGTACCGTTCCAAAAAGAGCTGCGCTGACAGGGAGACGGGTGCAAATTGAATTGCAATCAAAGGCGCTATGACCACTGAGCATGCCAACAAGGCAAACTCAGAAAATCGTCTCCTGTCCCAGGTCACTGAAAGGGAGATACTCGCAGCCGAGCTCTCGCTCTTTCCCACTCCCGCTGCCAACTTCGCGATAGAACGACCATGCGAAGGGATACGGATAGGCTGCCCTCCCACATTACAGCGTTCGCGTGCACCTTCCCGGATTTCAAAATATTTTCAGTCACGCTTGCCCATGATCCACGAAAGAAAGGTATAGATATTCCCCAATTACTTGATGATAAACATGATGAACGTAAAATCGATATAGACATTCCACGCGAGCCAAGACATAAAGTGGGCCCCACATCTATGAGGAAAGATCCGTTGCAGTCCGGTAGCTAAGGCGGAGTTACCATCACGCAGTCGTTGGATAACGAGGTTGGTTCGAAGTCTCGATGACGCATTCCCGTCGGTCTTTAGTTAGGCTGTATACCACGATATCATCGAGGCCCTAGAAGGGCAACGAAACGGTCAATGTAGGGCCAAAAAAAAGCATTCATCAAATTACAGAAAGTGGCAGGAGCATTGGCTGAAGTAGGTCTAGTGACTGTAGTCTTACCTGACCTTTCCGTACCTCTATCTCCATTTCGTACTTTCATCGGTTGATTCGAAGGTTTGCGTATTTGAATAGTATGCCCATTCGCTCATGGCTCGTTCCGTGCTTATGCACTCTACTCAAATGCAGTTGCATGTTCGGGCAGACCAGCGTGAGTGCAAGAATGGCATGGAAATATCCAGCTTCCCCTTGTGAACAGAAGGCCTCCCGATTCTTGGGTGCACTTTCCAGCGAACCTACGCCCGGCCAGAGCAAGGGACTCCGCTTGCCCTCCCTAGGTCCGTTTTACAAAAGAGTCTGTCCATCTTTGAAGGTACCCAGTTAGCTGACCCGCTGCGTGCTGAATGTCAAGTGAGATGAGCTTTCCCTTTCCCAAGCATGTTGAGGAAAGAGATGTGGAACACGTAGCAAGTATGTCATAACCGCCTTTCCAGTGCCCAATCTTTCTCTGCTGAATCGATTGTTGTTACACGTGTCACGGGGTAAGATACAACCCCTCGCTCCATGTTGGGTGTGAAGTCTTTTTTAAAAAAACCTCTGTCCGAGAAGAGATGTTTGCGCGCACCGATCTACTGCCCGATTTCTGAATGATGTATCTAGTGGAGGATGGCTATTGTCGCAGTAAAGCCCAATTCTTCCTTGGTAGTTCCACGGATCCGAACGAAGTGGCTCCCTGATCTGGAATTACTTAATTTCGTCAGGGCGGTGGATGAGGTAGGTTAAAGCAAGCCAGGCATGACAAAACCTTTACATAGGTGAATTAGGCCCTGGCCCTTTCTCGGCGTCCCGGAATCTAAATGAACTCCATCTGATTGATAAATCTGACGGATGCAGTACACCTATGACTTCTCCCGCTTGACGAAAGCGCCTGCTATAGAAGCGACCAGATTTGAAGCTCATGAACGATTCGATAGTTTAGACGTTCTTTATTGGTTTGTTCTATATATAGATAAATAGAGTGTTAGGAGAGAATCAATTCCGTAGTAGCCGTTCATCAGGTTACACTGCAGGCCATCATAGTCAATCTGGTTGATCTGGTCAGAAAACGCTAGCTATATGTTAACATGCAAGTCGAACGGTTCGTAGTAGAGACCAGAGGTCCGGCCAAAAACCGCGCTACGGCTTTTCGCTCGTTTGCTGGAATAGTGAGACAAGTGGCGACGGTCGTAACGGGATGCGAACAGTTCGGCCATCCTGAAGAAGCTCAAAGCGTTTGATGGCCTGCGTAGTATTAGGTAGTTGGTAGGTGCCAGCAATGTTAGCTGGTGCTTGATCAGGCAGCAGAGAATCTTGCATCGAGCCCGATATCGGTGAGGGAAGCCGGTGCTCTTTCGATGCCGATCATGACAGGACCACTCTTCCAGCCGGTAAGGCTTCGGAATGACCGAAGGCATACGTGTCGGTTGAAGTGCCACTGCGGATCTCTCGCCATTCACTGAGGAGAGAGGGATTTCGTGTGTAATCCGTATCTACGAGACGCAAGCGAGCAGCTCCTCCTACCGACGCTGCGATAGGATGATACCTGTATCCAAACGATGAGGTTCACCCAGTGGGACCCACTGATACGGTCGGACGATCAGGTTGAGGGCTGCACAGCGTGGGCATGTGGTTTACCAGCGACATTGAACACCTGTCCGGATGTATGACTTTCAGGTGCTGGCTGCGTCAGGTGGAGATGGTCATCATAACGAGCGAATCTTTTGTTGCTGAGCATGCCTAAGGAAATTGCCACGGTGAGCGAGGCCGGTGACGTGCCGGCTACTTGATGGTGCAGCACGTAGCTGTGTTCAGCAGATTACATAGGTGCTCGAAGCACTCACGTGTGACCGGTCGCGCCACTCTTCCCGAAACCAATGACAAAGTAAGACATAGGGTGGCGTTAGACGTCGAGGCGCGGAGACTCGCATCAGGCGAGGGGGTGGTACGTGTGTTGTGCGCCCCTCGACAGAGGTGAGATACTGGAGGAAGGTGGGGATGACGTCAAGTCCGCATGGCCCTTATGGGCTGGGCCACACACGTGCTACAATGGCAATGACAATGGGAAGCAAGGCTGTAAGGCGGAGCGAATCCGGAAAGATTGCCTCAGTTCGGATTGTTCTCTGCAACTCGGGAACATGAAGTTGGAATCGCTAGTAATCGCGGATCAGCATGCCGCGGTGAATATGTACCCGGCCCTGTACACACCGCCCGTCACACCCTGGGAATTGGTTTCGCCCGAAGCATCGGACCAATGATCACCCATGACTTCTGTGTACCACTAGTGCCACAAAGGCCTTTGGTGGTCTTATTGGCGCATACCACGGTGGGGTCTTCGACTGGGGTGAAGTCGTAACAAGGTAGCCGTAGGGGAACCTGTGGCTGGATTGAATCCTTCGCGATGGAAATGCCCTCGCCTACTTGACTAAACTAAGGACCTGCAAGCAACGGATGCTTATGTTGAAAGTCGACTTTTCCATTTTCATTTTCCTTCTTGTTTATCAATCTCCAATCAAGACAAACCGGGCACGACGGTGAGACCTGAAAACACCCGATCCCATTCCGACCTCGATATGTGGAATCGTCTTGCACCATATGTACTGAAATTATTCGGGAGATATGGTCAAAGCCCGGTGAGCAGGCAAGAAAGAGAGAGGTAGCCCGACCACTTCCAAAAGCAGGTAGGGATTCTTCAAAAAGAGATATGGGGCCATCTAATCCAAACCATTGGTATGAAAATACAGAATCCAATCTCTGACTCCCAGATAAAGAGGAAGGAGTCGTATTGAGAAGTTGTTCAGTCAATCGTCCCATTCATTTGATAGGCGACCATGGGCCGGCATGTGGGATCGAGAAGTGCGGGCGTCTGGGTCCGAGGTGGGAGATGCAGCTGACGATAGACTTTCCAATCTCAGATGCTTCGGGCGGTTCCTTACTCCCATCTGAGAGAGAGACGGCATTTCTTTCATATTCTCTTTCCGAGGTGGGACAATCGGTAGTACGATTCAAGGGAAGTGTCCACCACAATCGAATTCCATAGCGAGAAGGCGGCGGGCGAGTCAAGGGATAGAAGCAGGCATCGTATGAAAGGAAAGTCTCTCATGTACGAATGAGCCACCTAACGCGGTAGGGGAAAGAGAGGTAGCGGGTGATCGAAGTACAGTTTCTTCGCCGGATTCAGAGAGATAAATAGTGGAATCAGGGGGGGAACCACCGAACAGTTTTTGGGATGACTAAGCTAGTCGAGCGCATACAGTATTTCTTTCATCAGCTTCTGGAACAGCAGTAGGATCAGAAAGAGTCGAAGGAGACGGTTCGAGCACAGGCAGGCAGGGATGGGTTTTCTGTCCAACCAAAATCGGATTACAGCATTCCCTGACTCGACGAACCATCTGGTTTCCTCATCAAATCCCCCTTCCCGATGAATCGGGTAAGGCTAGAAGGGATGGTAGGTCAGCGGCTTCATTCAGCAGCGGATAGAAAGGCGGGCTAGCTGGCAGCATCGAATCATGGGCTCTCAGCCCCTCCCCTTTCATGAAATAGGTTTCTTCCATCAAAGATCCAATATAGGCAAAGTCTACGGGAGATGTTTCAACAACATGTGCACTTCTTGCAACAAATACATTCTTTGTCACAGGATCATTATCTCCTCTATCATTCGGCCTGTGAAAATTTGGCAAAAGTCGCATCTAATTCTTGCCTCTTCACACCTGGTACACATGCATATGCTTTACTTGCTAATATCTCGAAGTGACCGCTACCCCCCATTGGTCATAAGGAATAAGCGCTTTAGTAGGAACTCTATTCGAAACATAAGTGCTAGTATTCATAGCTCCAGCCCACTAATACTTAGGATAGTTTAGAGCGAGCAACATGGAATGGACCAGTGAGATCACTATGAATCAACTCGGGGGTCTCCAACTACATCCTTTTGGAAAGGAGGACCAATGCATTTCACCTTTAATGCAATCCTCACAAGAGGGAGACTTCTTTGCTTCGGGTGAACCAAGCACAACACCTATCACTAATTCTTTCCATCTCGATGTCCTCTTATGCCATAACTTCGTAGCATTCTCGATATGAGTCGAGAAACTCAAGTTCTTGGCCATTACTCAATAGGACACATACAAGCTTACAAAATTCCCTGTGCTAAGGTGCTTTCTATTTTCTATGGTAAGCATCTAAAATCCATTCGCCAAACATTCCTTTGAAGAATGATTCGTACCGGGAGCATGACAAAAGAAAGATTATTCTTTGGCCAATAACACATCATGAATAAAAAGTTCATTGTACCTTACCTAATGTTTGTTGCCATATAAGAGAGCCTCAGCCTCTATGCATGAATCATCACGAGATATACTTTGGATCGTGGGGTGGGGAAGAGGGTAAGCTTTCGGCAACACCTTTTTCATCTTTAAAAGGATGAATACTTGTGTTGGGTCCTGCAGACCAGGATGGCCTCAGATCAAAACCTAAATGTGCCAGGGGTTGATCATAGAAGGCAGGGCAATAACGATGAAGGAATTTGAGCGCTTATGTAGCTAATAACTCTGCCACCTTCATAGTTGATTCATTAAGGTCGTCACCCTATACCCGGAAGTCTCTATCATTTTCTTTGTCTGTTAAGCCTCATAGCGTTGGGACTTCCTAAAGAACAATCGCAGTTTATCAACCACTCACGACGACAACCGAGATCTTCGACTTAGCTCCCACAGGTCATCCACCCGGGGTGGAAGATAACGAAAGGGAGACAAAGTCCTAACTAAATCAACACACAAGAACCTCCGTCTACATCATAACACAAGCTACCCATTCCATCTATCATCTCAGTCGAGTCGATCCGATTCGTTCTTATCTATAGATAATGCAAGAGAGAACTTATGACCTCACGGATGGAGAGGGATTCGAACACCCGGTATTCCTATCAATACTTCGGTTTTCAAGACCGACTCTTTCAACCGCTCAGACATCCATCCCTTCGCGCTTCGCCCGCCCTATCTATCTGTGCGCTGGCAGGTAGGGGCAACTCTATGTGATTCGCTACGCTTGCTTGCGCCCCACCTCGTAAGCGGACTCTATTGCCTGTCGGTTAGCGACACTTTTCCGGTAGTACGAATCGCTACGCTTCGCTTGTTTCTATATGATAATATGCACCGTCGGTTGCTGCACTCCCTGCGGATAATAGCAAGAGAGTGAAGAATGAACGATCCTCCAAAAAGTCAGCAGTGATTGAGTCCGACTCAAGTGAATGAGTGAAAGGCGTGGCAAGAGAGCGAGTTCGACTCGCGAACGATCCGCAAGTGAAGGACCGATCCTTTAACACCAGTACTGTTGCGAGATTGGTACTTGGCGGCTCATGAGCAACATATAGACTAAGGTTGCCCATCACTCCCTCGCTCCTTTTTGAAGGCCCACCGCTCCCCCTTTCATTAAGTACCTATCCCAGCTTGAATTTTGGGGCGAGTACTACAGTTCCTCCATAATCACACTGAATGCCCAGCTTCGCAGAGCAGCTCTCTCCCCAGTCCACAGCAATGTGTGGAATCTGGATCTACTTACTGTGTGTTCTGACTCTATTGGATCAAGTCAGATACTAAGCCTTCTACTACTACTACTACTAGGGAGAGAAAATACTATATTTCAGATATTAGACTCTCTTACTGTGATTAGCCCCTACTAGTAAGAAGTTGTTCCCGAGCCAGGTTCCCTGGATCCATTCTGACCTAAATGGATGAATGAAGAAGGGGGCGGGCAGATACGACGGCCACACACACCTCTTTTTAACCGAATAAAGCTGGATCTACTACACGGCTAGGATCAGAGAAAGATTGAGAAAGCAAGATCAAACCTACTCTACTGTCGATTCAAAAGGCGAACAGCCCCTCATAGTCGATCAATGAATGGATCAAAGAAGGAGGCTCTATCTATGTCATCGTATATAAGGGAAGAAGCCCGCCCCTGATCGAAGAATGAAGAAGCTAGCCCGGGTAGACTTCTTGAGCTCTTGCTCTGCGTATCCGTCTCGCTCCGTCTTGGGGGTCATAGAAAGATACGAACCGCCTACTCTTTAAAGCCCTACTCTTTGAAGCTTGCTAAAAAAAAAAGCAATCCCTCACTACCCCTTCTGGTACCTACTTTGACTCATATCTTCGGTATACCTCAATACAAGACAAGCACAGGAAAGGATATTCAATAAAAATCGGGCTATCGCCCTATCTAAGCGGGTTTCCCCTCTCCTCTACGGAAGTCATCTTTTAGTCTATTTCAGTTCCTGTGTCTATCGCTATCGCCCTATTCTCTCTCAATTGCCTATTGATGAATCTTCTTAGGCATTCCCTGACTTGCCTTTCCTGATTCGAGATAGAATATAAGGCAGGTGATTTCTTAGAATTTTTTTTTTCCATCTCTGGTGGTATCAAAATGCCGCAGTGCCTGGATATCTTATCTGTTTCTCCAGGAAAATGAATATCTCCAGAAAAGATTTTCAGTTCAATACTTTTTTTTTTCTCTCCACTCGAGCCGAACCTTCATTAGCTGACTTGGGAATGGAAGAACTGGGTAGAATCTTTCATTACATCAATGTGGATTACCTCGAGAAATAGCAATAGAGCTTTTCCAAATATTTTTAATTCGTGGTCTAATCAGACAACATGTTGCTTAAAGAGAGATTCTAGTTGTAAGATATCTAATGAAACCGTAGCTGGAATTGAGATCTCATTCAAAGAGAAAGATAGCAAATATCTGGAGTTTCTTTTTTTATCCTATACGGATGATCCGATCCACAAGGATCATGATTGGGAATTGTTTGATCGTCTTTCTCCGAGGAAGAAGCGAAACATAATCAACTTGAATTCGAGACAGCTATTCGAAATCTTAGGGAAAGACTTGATTTGTTATCTCATGTCTGCTTTTCGTGAAAAAAGACCAATTGAAGGGAGGTTTTCTTCAAAGAACAAGGAGCTGAGGCAACTATTCAATCAAATGATATTGAGCATGTTTCCCATCTCTTCTCGAGAAACAAGTGGGGTATTTCTTTGCAAAATTGTGCTATATTTCATATGTGGCAATTCCGCCAAGATCTCTTCGTTAGTTGGGGGAAGAATCAGCACGAATCGGATTTTTTGAGGAACGTATCGAGAGAGAATTTGATTTGGTTAGACAATGTGTGGTTGGTAAACAAGGATCGGTTTTTTAGCAAGGTACGGAATGTATTGTCAAATATTCAATATGATTCCACAAGATCTATTTTCGTTCAAGTAAGGGATTCTAGCCAATTGAAAGGATCTTCTGATCAATCCATAGATCATTTCGATTCCATTAGAAATGAGGATTCGGAATATCACACATTGATCGATCAAACAGAGATTCAGCAACTAAAAGAAAGATCGATTCTTTTGGATCCTTCCTTTCTTCAAACGGAACGAACAGAGATAGAATCAGATCGATTCCCGAAATGCCTTTTTGGATCTTCCTCAATGTCCCGGCTATTCACGGAACGTGAGAAGCAGATGAATAATCATCTGCTTCCGGAAGAAATCGAAGAATTTCTTGGGAATCCTACAAGATCAATTCATTCTTTTTTCTCTGACAGATGGTCAGAACTTCATCTGGGTTCGAATCCTACTGAGAGGTCCACTAGAGATCAGAAATTTTTGAAGAAAAAACAAGATGTTTCTTTTGTCCCTTCCAGGCGATCGGAAAATAAAGAAATGGTTGATATATTCAAGATAATTACGTATTTACAAAATACCGCCTCAATTCATCCTATTTCATCAGATCCGGGATGTGATATGGTTCCGAAGGATGAACCGGATATGGACAGTTCCAATAAGATTTCATTCTTGAAAAAAAATCCATTTTTTGATTTATTTCATCTATTCCATGACCGGAACAAAGGGGGATACACGTTACACCACGATTTTGAATCAGAAGAGAGATTTCAAGAAATGGCAGATCTATTCACTCTATCAATAACCGAGCCGGATCTGGTGTATCATAGGGGATTTGCCTTTTCTATTGATTCCTACGGGTTGGATCAAAAAAAATTCTTGAATGAGGTATTCAACTCCAGAGATGAATCGAAAAAGAAATCTTTATTGGTTCTACCTCCTCTTTTTTATGAAGAGAATGAATCTTTTTATCGAAGGATCAGAAAAAAATCGGTCCGGATCTACTGCGGGAATGATTTGGAAGATCCAAAACTAAAAACAGCGGTATTTGCTAGCAACAACATAATGGAGGCAGTCAATCAATATAGATTGATCCGAAATCTGATTCAAATCCAATATAGCACCTATGGGTACATAAGAAATGTATCGAAGAAAAGGGTAGTGTACTTTTATTCGGAGCCAGTTGTTGGAGGGGTTCGAGTTGCGGTTGTTGTCCTACCCCTGCCTGTAATAGTTCCAGTTCAAGTCTATGTTGATCTATGCGAGCGAGTGGGAGTCCTCAAAGCTGTCGATCCAGGAAAGTTGACTTCGATTCCAACCTCTGCCTTTGAAAGCGAGCATTTTCATTTTAGATTAATGATTCAATTCAACAGGAAAGGTAAAGCAGTCAGTGAAAAAGCAAGTAGTTCGTCTCCATAGGTTCTCTAGTCCCCTCTCTCTTTTCCATAATCTTCTCTTTCTCTTGGGTACGGTGAAACTCCCAGCCCTGCTCTAACCTAGCTTTCAAAGTAACTGGCTCAACGGCCTAGATAGGGAAGTGAGAAGGAATGCTACTCCAACTGGTACACAAGGAGAAGAAATGGAACTAGATCGCTTGTTGTAGAAGGAATGTCACTGGCTAGCAAGGAGAAGGAAGAAACCGCCATCGAATACCTAGAACCACTCCGCTTTCAAGCCTCCTTTTCTCACTGACAGGAACTGCATTCGATCGTATGGACGTCTGAACCATACCTATTGGCGCGTATCGACTTTATAAAGGAAGACAGAAGCAATATATTATAAATAACAGAATAAAGGGATAGAGATTCATCTGTAACGTATTACCTACTCTCCAACTCCAACCTAAGGGAATGGCTTAGGATATAGAAAGACTGCCACTCTAGATCCTATAAAAAAAGTCAACCCTGAGAAGAGGGCTATATATTAATAGCAAATTGTAAATTCATTTTAAATAGGCCTTGCCTGAGTTACTCATATCCCTCAAAAAGAGTCCTCCTCCAACTCTTAGTCTGTAAACTGGATATCCCCTTTGATGTAAGGGAACTCGCTGCTTGAACCGAGAGAAAGGAGAACTTCAAATGTATGAAATAACCCATTAGTTCATGAGTGAATTTGCTAGAATTTTATTGAAGATTGAGTAAGCCAAGAACTCGGTAAAAGCTTGAAAACAGGCTTGCTTGGGAAAAAATCCTTATTCCTTTCCTGCTGGCGTGAGATACTCCTTCCCTACTGATATCTATCCGGTAATGGTAATTATTAAGGTATACACTAACGCTAGAGAAAGCAAGCCTGATGTCTTGCCACTTATAACGGTAAGAAGACTATCCAAGCCATAGCAAGATTGGATGGAGTCCTTCCGCAGTCTCAGGCCTGCGGGACGGGGAAGATGTATGTATAGGTGAGCTTACCGAAAATGAAGGCACAAACCTTGTTTAGAAAGAAGAGAATTCAACAGAGGTTGGACTTGTCCAAAATCCGGGCTGAAGGGGAAGATTATGTTTATAACTCACTTAGAATAGTTAAAGATAGGCCGGCCAGATGATGTTTTATTTTAGCTAGACTCTCTCTCTGATTCCGCCTGAAAAAGCTCAATTGTTTGTTTTAGATGATTTCTTGAGCAAGACACGTAGCCCAGTAAGCCGACCCTCCTCTTACACCGACTTTAACTACAGCCCTAAAAAGAGATAGAAATGAAAGGTATGACCTGCTGATCGGTCCCCCATTGGCACCGGCCATTTCATAGCTATTTTTTCGTAGTCAGCCATCCTTACTATGGAAGAGGCATTGACTCTAGAAAGCCCTCTCTCCCTGTTTAAGGCGGCCGGGCATTTCATTCTCCTCCTTTCCTACGCTTGCTTCCTATAAAGAACTGGAAGCAGAGTTTTCTCTATTTCTATTCGGCTGGGGCCGACCTCTCGCCTATGGATCTTTCAATGCTAAGCCCTATTGCTTGAAATTCACTGTCCCTACATTTCCATTCACTTCACGATAAAAGAGCACACTTCTTTTTCCAATCTATCTATCTTCATATAAAAAGATAGCCGATGCACCAACTTGGAAGGAGGGATGTCCAATACCTGAGCAGATTCCTCTCATTGGTCTGGTTGGTTCTTCAAAGATGCTTTACGCAATTCATTTTTTAGAAGATCAAATGCTTACACAAGCTATTCGAGCTTTGTTTTCGGGTAGACTTCCACCGTCTAATCTTCTGCCGCTGAACAAAATGATTGACAAGTAGAATAGGGCGTATACTCTATAAAAGCTTCAACCTTTGAATCCTTGGACGTTTTAGCTTTCTCTTACACTCGCAGTCTCAAACTCGGACGTGAGAGTGCGCGTGGAAAGTGTTAATCGATTTATCTCGTAGAATGAGGGTCTCCCTTTTCTTTTTTTTTTTTTAAAAGGAGTAATGACCCGGCCACAAGAAGACAGGCAGAGTGGAATCAGAGAGAGGAAGTTCGGGCCCAGAAGAAAAGAAAAATAAGATTTCGGCATTGTCACTTTTTTTTCACGGGTATATCTTACACTGCTTTCTCTTATCAGAGAACTGCCAGAAAGGTCTGAGCTCGATTCACATTCACTCTTTCATCTTTCATGTTAAACCTAGGCAAGACCAATCCGCTTATCGAGAAAGTAATGATAAAAGGAAGGCCGTATAATTATAAGCGGGGACAGAGAATCAATCCTTCTATGGTCTCCCGGCTTTAATGCCCTTAATTATTATTATAAATAAAGCGGGGGCCATCTATCATCCAGTCGGAGACGGAGCTTACTCACTATCGGGGATCATAGAACTCCCTATAAAGGGAGGGGCCAGTCCTACTACTCACTCTATTTCCTCTGAAGAGAGGATGAGCTAAGCCAATAGTCATCTTCCAGGGACACCCACATTGTAGACTCAAATGTGGGATTGGATATATGCCAGCTAACAAGAACAAGAGTTTCTATTTGATTGGCTTTGGCTGACCTGACATCCGCCTCTTCTTTTGTTTTGGCTAGCCCTTATACCTTCATTTCCGGGGTACGGGATATATTTTTATATGGTGGTACGGAAGTGGACGTGAAGTCGAATCGGAGTTAGTTTAGTGGGTCGGTTGACTCTCGCTTAGGAACGACTCTGTGCACATTTTGAGGGGCTTTCTCGGTCGTTGACTAAACTATCCCTTCCTTCTTTCTTCACTCCTTCCACTCTTGCCTTGACTTCCGTTTTCTACGCTGGGGATGGAAGATATCATATCCCTTACGAGGTACTGGCTCTCAAACGTAAGGAATTGGAATCTATGGAATCTCCTATTCTTATGCCTCTGCCCCTGGTATGAAACCAAAAAAATAGATGCGGGACACTCAAGGCTTCAGTATCCACACACCAAACTATCAGATAGAATGCATCAGAGCAAGCCGCAATGGTTTAAGTTGACCAAGCGGATTAGGATCCATTCATTTTAGGACCTTACACCTTTGCCTTTGTTTGATATAACAAAAGTAGAGAACTCGTGGATCTTTTTCATTCCGAAGATCGAGTGGCTGATCGACGAGAGCCTCGTCATCGGGGTAGCCCTCTATCATAGGCTGATTCAGATGAGGTAAGGGCGGAGGTTCCATATAAGCATATAGGGACGATGGTTTCCCCGGGAAGATCCTTTTTGAAAATGTAGGTCTCTGCCTTTGATGATATTTCACATGGAACTGTCGCCAGATGCTTCTCGATGCTTGCTCTCCCGATTGGGGCCCGAATCGAATCCCGAACCCTGGCGTAAACTCTTTCTTTCGAGAAGGGCTTGCTTATTAGAGACTTCTTAGAGAAAGAAAAAAGCAACTGCTTCGTCGTTCACCCTAGCTATCTAGCTAATAAGTTGAAGCACTCCTCCCTCCTAGGGGTATTGATTCACACAGCTTGTACTACTTGGCTAAACAAAGAAGAAAGAGAAAGGGCTGTTTCAATAAAGCAAAACTAAAGGTCGTAAGAGTAGGAAGGCAAGAGCTACTAGTTCTAAAATAAATATGGTAAGGGCGTTGGGTGCTTGACCGAGGGGAGAAAGAAATGCCAACCCTGTATGAAGCTTAATTCAATTCTCATTCTCATCTTTCTATGATGATTCGAGGGTACCCCGAGCGAGCGAGGTAAGGAGGATTACGTAGGTAATCGGGGCGCTTCCACTGGATCTAGACCATAAGCACCTTGCAGTAGGGTAAGAGGAATGCAACTACTGGACTAAAAGGTAGGAGATGAACTGCACCCCTTCCGGTATAGAGTATAGGCGACCGGACTTAGTTAAAATAAAAGCCCTCTTTCTCTCAACTGCTCTTCCTTAGCGGCCTTTCCCTTTGCTTCCTTAAAAATATTTATCCCAACCTAAGCTACTTGGCACTCTCCTTACAGCTTTCACTTCCAGCTAAGACTTCGCTCCGCTAGAGGCTATGTGCTCTATAGCTCTCAAGACAAGACTCCAACCCTTTTATGGAAGTCCCCTCCCACGGAAATTAGCTTACCTGCGCATCAAACTCTGTAGAAGTTTTTCCTTCCTATCCTCACGATCGGGATCTTGATCATAAAGATCTGATCTCATTCCCGGGCTATCTCTTGGTATTTTCGGGATGAGAGTGTAGGTAATTGAAGGGGACTCGAACGAAGCTGAGCCAAGTGAAAAGTCAGAAACGGACCGTATCTTTGACTAGCTGCTAAGAGGATATCAGTTATAAAAAAAATGGAGATGTCTCCCTGAAACGAGAGCTTGATTCTTTTCCCCGGTTTATCCTCTATTGCACCTTATTCCAGAGATGGAACTACTCCTATCCTAGGACCTGACGTCGCCCGGTCCTTGAAATGAAGCTTATCGAGGCATTCGCTACTAATACTCAATTCAGCGAGTTTCATACCGGCTAGCCTGCAAGAAAACGAGCGTTAGCCGAAGTGAGGGCTTTCTACCAAGAGTTTATTAATGGGCAACCAAGTCCCTAGCCTGTCGAGGAATCCTATCGGTCCGCTGCCTTTGAAACCCTCAGCTACTTCTTTCCTCTCGTGTATGCTATTTCCCTTCTTTTCACATCCTAAATTCACGGTTAGGACCGATCTTTATGGGATTTTTGAAAAGGATAACGAGTTATAAGATAAGTCAGTGACTGACAGGATCCCTTGAGTTAGTAGGATGCTGACCAGTTACGGAAAGCGGGAGCTTCGGATAGGGCGGAGGTGAGCGAATCGATTGGATTAGCTTATTCAGAAGTCAATGCCCCGATCAGTCGGGATGCGATCGAGCTATAGAGCAAACGAGAGAGGAGTCCAGTGTGAGTTCTTTTAGAACGAAAACAAT